>NW_026691447.1:0-100588 GCF_020826845.1 Diceros bicornis minor
TCATTCCTACACGTGCCAAGAAAAGCAGAAGGAACCCACAGCCACTTATCAGGCTCATTGGAGCAGCAGCGCGGCAGGGCCTCCCTGCCCGCGTGTCTCTGTGTGGTCCCGCTGCTCCAGGCACCTTACATCTGCTGAGCTGTCTTTCTAGAAAGTCAACCCCGTTTCCCGTGTTACTTTAATTCTATTTCTTGTATGAATATCATCCGTGGCAATGGCTGGTGTGGCAGAAAGAGGGAGAGAAAGGACAAACAAACGTTCTGTTGCCTGGGATTCAGATAATGGGCTCTTTCCATAAATCTTCACCTGGGCTTTTTGTTTGAACAGATTTTTGAGGTCTAATTACGTTACATAAAATTCACCTCTTTTAAGTGTACAATTCGAAGATTTTTATAAATGTACACAGTTGTACAACCATTACCACGATCCAATCCCCCCAAAAGATCTCTTGTACCTACTTAGAGTCAACCCCCATTTCCACCTAAAGCCCTGGGCCACCACCAGTCTACTTTATGTCTCTATAAAATTTTCCTTTTCTGGACATTTCATATAAATAGGATACGACACACTGTCTATTACATTTAGCTCCATTAACTTAGTACAAAGCTTTTAAGGTTCAACCATGTTGCAGCATGTTGTTTATTTGTTTTTATTACTGCACAGTATTCCATTGTATGGATATATCACCAATTGTTTACGCATTCACAAGTGGATGAACATGTCAGTTGTTTCCACGTTGTGGTTATTACGGATAAAGCCACTATGAGCATTTGTGTGCAAGTTTTCTGTGGACACATGTTTTTCTGTCTTTTGAGTAGTTAGCTTGGAGTTGAACCACTGGGTCAAAAGATAACTTTATATTTAACTTTTTAAGAAACTGTTTTCCAAGATGGCTAGACCATTATACATTCCAGCTGACAATGTAGAGGGATCCCATGTCTCACCAACGTTTGCTATTGTTGATCTTTTTGGTTATAGCCATTCTAATGAATGTGCAGTGGTATCTCAATGTAGTTTTCATTACTATTTCCTTGGTGACTAATGATTTTGAACATCTTTTCATATCCTTTTTATTCTTTGATCTCTTTTGGTAAAATGTCTATTTATATCTTTGCCCAATTTTTTTTTTTTTTTTTTTTTTTTTTTTTTTTTTTTTTTTTACATTTTTATTGATATTTTAATGGTTTCTAACATTGTGAGATTTTGGGTTGTACATTTTTGTTTGTCCTTCACCCCATATATGACTCCCTTCACCCCTTGTGCCCACCCCCCACCCCCCACCCCCACTTCCCGGGTAACCACAGTCCAGTTTTCTCTGTCCATGTGTTTGTTTATATTCCACATATGAGTGAGATCATACAGTGTTTGTCTTTCTCTTTCTGGCTTATTTCACTTAACATAATACGCTCCAGGCCCATCCATGTTGTTGCAAATGGGACGATTTTGTCTTTTTTTATGGCTGAGTAGTATTCCATTGTATATATATACCACATTTTCTTAATCCAATCGTCAGTCGAGGGACACTTAGGTTGCTTCCACTTCTTGGCTATGGTGAATAATGCTGCAATGAACATAGGGGTGCATAAGCCTCTTTGGATTGTTGATTTCAGGTGCGTTGGATAGATTCCCAGTAGTGGGATGGCTGGATCATAGGGCATCTCTATTTTTAATTCTTTGAGGAATCTCCATACCGTTTTCCATAGAGGCTGCACCAATTTGCATTCCCACCAGCTGTGTATGAGGGTTCCTGTTTCTCCACATCCTCTCCAACATTTGTTGTTTTTTGTCTTGGTGATTATAGCCATTCTAACGCGCGTGAGGTGGTATCTTAGTGTCGTTTTGATTTGCATTTCCCTGATGATTAGTGATGTTGAGCATCTTTTCATGTGCCTATTGGCCATCTGTATATCTTCCTTGGAGAAGTGTCTGTTCATTTCCTCTGCCCATTTTTTGATCGGGTTGTTTGTTTTTTTGTTGTTCAATTGTGTGAGTTCTTTATATATTATGGAGATCAACCCCTTGTCAGATGTATGTTTTGCAAATATTCTCTCCCAGCTGGTTGGTTGTTTGTTCATCTTGATTCTGATTTCATTTGTCTTATAAAAGCTCTTTAGTCTGATAAAGTCCCACTTGTTTATTTTTTCTTTAGTTTCCCTAGTCTGGGTAGGCATGTCATCCGAAAAGATTCCTTTAAACCCAATGTCAAATAGTGTGTTGCCTATATTTTCTTCTATGAGTTTTATAGTTTCAGGTCTCACCTTCAGGTCTTTGATCCATTTTGAGTTAATTTTTGTGTATGGCGATAGCACATGGTCCACTTTCATTCTTTTGCATGTGGATGTCCAGTTTTCCCAACACCATTTATTGAAGAGACTTTCCTTTCTCCATTGCATGTCCTTAGCACCTTTGTCGAAAATTAGCTGTCCGTATATGTGTGGTTTTATTTCTGGGCTTTCAATTCTGTTCCATTGATCTGTGTGTCTGTTTTTGTACCAGTACCATGCTGTTTTGATTACTATTGCTTTGTAGTATGTTTTGAAGTCAGGAATTGTGATGCCTCCTGCTTTGTTCTTTTTCTTTAGGATTTCTTTAGCTATTCGGGGTCTTTTGTTGCCCCATATAAATTTTAGTATTCTTTTTTCTATTTCTGTGAAGAATGTCATTGGGATTCTGATTGGGATTGCATTGAATCTGTAGATTGCTTTAGGTAATATAGACATTTTAACTATGTTTATTCTTCCAATCCACGTGCATGGGATATCTTTCCATTTCTTTATGTCATCGTTGATTTCCCTCAATAATGTCTTGTAGTTCTCATTGTATAGGTCCTTCACCTCCTTGGTAAGATTTATTCCTAGGTATTTTATTCTTTTTGATGCAATTGTAAATGGTATTATCTTTTTGAGCTCTCTTTCTGTTAGTTCATTATTAGCATATAGAAATGCAACTGATTTTTGTAGATTGATTTTGTATCCTGCAACTTTGCTGTAGTTGTTGATTGTTTCTAACAGTTTTCCAACAGATTCTTTAGGGTTTTCTATATATACAATCATGTCATCTGCAAATAGTGAGAGTTTCACTTCTTCGTTACCTATTTGGATTCCTTTTATTCCTTTTTCTTGCCTAATTGCTCTGGCCAAAACCTCCAGTACTATGTTGAACAGGAGTGGTGAGAGTGGGCAGCCCTGCCTCGTTCCTGTTCTCAGAGGAATGGCTTTCAGTCTTTCCCCGTTGAGTATGATGTTAGCTGTGGGTTTGTCATATATGGCCTTTATTATGTTGAGGTACTTTCCTTCTATTCCCAATTTATTGAGAGTTTTTATCATAAATGGATGTTGTATCTTGTCAAATGCCTTCTCTGCGTCTATTGAGATGATCATGTGGTTTTTATTCTTTGTTTTGTTGATGTGATGTATCACGTTGATTGATTTGCGGATGTTGAACCATCCCTGCGTCTCTGGTATAAATCCCACTTGATCATGGTGTATGATCTTTTTAATATATTGTTGTATTCGGTTTGCCAATATTTTGTTGAGGATTTTTGCATCAATGTTCATCAGCGATATTGGCCTGTAATTTTCTTTCTTTGTATTGTCTTTGTCTGGTTTCGGTATCAGGGTGATGTTGATATCTTTGCCCAATTTTTAATTGGATAGTCAGTGTTCTTGTTGATTTGTTCTTTATATATTTTCAATACAATCCTTTGTAAAAAATAAGATTTGCAAATGTTTTTGCCTAGTCCATGGCTTTTTATTCCGTTAGTAGTGTCTTTTGAAGTACAAAAGTTTTGCTTTTTGATGAACTCCAGTTTATCGTTCTTTTTTCTTTTATCGACTGTGCATTTGGTGTTGTATCTAAGAAATATTTGCATAACCATTTCAAATTTTTCTCCTGTTTTCTTTTAAAATTTTTATGGCTTCAGCTGTTACATTGAGTTCAATGATACGTTCTGAGATAATTTTCAGGTGTGCTCTCAGTTCATCTTTTTCATGTGTTTATCCAATTGTCCCTGCACCCCTTGTTGAAAAGTTTGCCATTTCAACAATTGAATTTTGTTGGCACCTTTGCTAAAAATCAATTGACTATAAGCATTAGTGTTTATTTGTGGACTGCCAATTGTGTTCCATTGCTCTATATGGAGATCCTTATCCCAGTAACTCATTCTCTTGATTTACTGAAGCATTAGAGTAAGTTTTAAAAATGGGAAGTGAAATTCCTCCAAATTTCTTTTTCAAAATAGTTTTGACTATTTTGGGTCTTTGCATTTTCATGTAAAGTTTAGGATCAGCTTGTGAATTGTTACAAAAATCCTGCTGGGATTTTTACAGGTATTGAATTGAATCTATGAATCAATTTGATAATTTTTGTCTAAGTATATTGATTTTTCCAATCTATGAACATGGAATGTATCTCTATTTAATGAGATCTCTATTAATTTCAGCAATATTTTGTAGTTTCTAGTGTAAAAGTCTTCCACTTTTGGGTAAGTTTATTTCTACGTATTTTATTCTTTTTGATACTAATGTGAATAAAATTATTTTTTGAATTTCATTTTTGGATTGTTCACTAGTATATAGAAATGCAATTGTTTCCTTCTCTTCCCCCTCCCCCTTCTCCTTCTTCCTCCCCTTCCCCTTCCTCCCTCTCCCTCGCTCTTCCCATTCTTCTTCTCCTCCTTCCCTTCCTCCTCCTCCTTCTTCTTCATGGTCTTATTGGTCAAATATATAAATAGTAAGACTGAGTATCGCTGGTAAGATCCTCGAGAGACAGCATTCAGCTTTTCACCATTAAATATGATGTTAACTGTGGGTTTATCATAGATATGCTGTATCACATTAAGAAAGTTGCCTCCTTTTCCTAGTTTGTTGAGGATTTAAACCATGAATGGGTGTTGGATTTTGTCAAGTGTTTTTTTCTGCATCTATTGAGATGATCATGTACTTTTTGACCTTTATTAATATGGCTTATTACATTAATTGAAATTTTGATGTTAAACCAAACTTGCAGTCTTAGGCTAAATTCCACTTGGTCATGGTGTACAACTCTTTTATATGTTGCTGGAGTCATTTTCCTAGTATTTTATTGAGGATTTTTGCATTTGTATTTATGAGAGATATTGGTCTGTAGTTTTCCTTTCTTGTGCTGTTTGTGTGTGGTTTTGGTATCAGGGTAATACTAGTGTCATAGAATGAGTTGGGAAATGTTCCTTCCTCCTCTACTTTCTGGAAGAGTTTTGTGAAGCGTTGGTATTATTTCTTTTTTAGATCACTAGTGAAATTCACCAGTGAAGCCATCTGTGCCCAAGCTTTTCTTTGTGGGTGAAAACATTTTTCATCATTAATTCATTTTCTTTATTCATCACAGACATATTCAGACTTCCCAGTTTTTTAATCACTTTTGGTAATTTGCCTCTTAGGAATTTGTTCATTTTATCTAAATATCTGACCTATTGGCATAAAGTTGTTCGTAGTCAGTCCTTACCATTCTTTTGATTTCTGTTAGGTTGGTAGTGATGTTTCCTTTTTCATTCCTGATTTTGGTAATTTTTGTCTTCTCTATTTTTTTCTTGGTTAGTCTAGCTAAAGGTTTGTCAGTTTGGTGGTTCTCTTCATAGAACCCACTTTTGGCTTCACTGATTTTTCTCTGTTGTTTTTCTGTTTTCTATTTAACTGATGTATTCTCTAATTTTTATTGTTTTACACATTTTGCTTTCCTTGGGCTTACTTTACACTTCTTTTCTAGATTCTTACAGTAAAAACTTAGATGATTTAGTTGAGATCTCTTTCTAATGTACTTGTTTCAAGCTGTAGATTTCCATCCAGGCATTACTTGAGCTGCATTTGTAAATGTTGTAATGTTGTATTTTTGTTTTCATTGAGTTCAAATTATTTTCTAATTTTCCTTGAGATTTCTTCTTTGAAGAAATGTTTAGATGTGTATTTCCTGAATTTCTTTCTGCTGTTGTTATCTAATTTGATTCCATGCAGTTGGAGAATATACTTTACATGATTTAGTTAATTTTGTTTTTATCAAGACGTGTTTTATAAGTTAATATGTGTTCTATCCTGAAGGTGAAGAGAGACAGTGTTGGAAAAAGGTCATTATGACATTGGAATATGTCATAATCCAAATATTTAATGAATATATGTATTGGATCAACAAATACACTGTGTGCTTTGCCGGGGTCCTGTCTAACCTCTGTGTTCTTTCTGTTCCTCGTCTGTTTGTCTGAGTGTGCTGGTTTGTTTTTCCATCTGCTTGTTATTCTTTTTTACCATTAAGAGGATATATGTATGTGTGGATATATATTTTCTCCAAAAGTGAAACAGTTCACTGTTAACAGTTAATTGAGTAAGTCATCCTGTGAATTTGAGACTCAAAGTGAGTGCTTAGATTTACAAGTCTGGATAGTTCAATGGATGTAATACACTGTGAATGTATATACACACATCCATGAATACACATACACACACAAAAGGGAACTGCTGGAGCATTTGCTATTGGAAAAACATCAGTTAGATTGGTAGATTCTCTCTAGGAGGCCTGGTAACAGAAGAGGAAACAGTTACCAGGTAAACTCCGCTCTAAACTGATCTAAGATCAGCATCCTTGAGGTCAGAATTATAGTGAAGGGCAGCCTAATATGTCATCAGTTTCTACACTAAGTAAGTTTAACAGATGACTGTATGATGTAGCAATATTAAAGCCAATAATGCAAAATACAATATAGGGAAAAGTATGCGCTATAATTCCTGAATTGAGAACGAAAATGTCCCATTAACATCAAGACTACTCCAAGCATCCTCTGAGATCTGAAAAGCATGAGTGACACAAAATGTGGTCAATAAAATATTTCAACAATATAAGCCCACGAGCAGAAATACTTGTCTGCTGTGTGAATAATAAAGTGATGGCCGGCTTCCACTTCCAGGCCTGTGGATGTTTGCTACATGGTGTTCCCGGGCGCACCAGGCGCCCAACATACCAATATATATACCAATAATACCAATAATATACCAATTAAAAAAATTTAATTGTGGCATTCAAATTGATTTTCACACCTTTTTTTTTTTTTGGTCTATTTATTCTATCAGCTTGTGACAGAAATGTGTTAATCTCTCCAACTATGCTTGTATATATTCCCCTTCTCCCTTTAGTGATGTCAGTTTTTTCTTATACATATTTAATGATATTATTCAGTGCACATAAGATGATGAGTTTTGTGTCTTCCTGTTTTCCTTATGAAATGTCCCCTCTGTCTTGAGTGGAGTAATATTTTTGTCTTTGTCAGTCCACTCTCACATGTGGTAGGGCTACCCCAGCCACCTTTGGAAAACGTTTCCATGGTTCCTCTTTTACAGCCATATTGTTTGGTACATTTTTTTTTTGATACATACAATCCTTATCTTTTAATTGGCTCGTTCAGTTTTTCTTTTCTTTTTAATATTGGGGATTTTTTTTTTTTTTTTTTTGGTGAGGAAGATCAGCCCTGAGCTAACATCCATGCCAATCCTCCTCTTTTTGCTGAGGAAGACTGGCCCTGAGCTAACATCTATTGCCAATCCTCCTCCTTTTTTTTTCTCCTTTTCTCCCCAGATCCAAACCCGGGTCGCCAGTAGTGGAGCTCGAGCACTTAACCGCTAAGCCACGGGGCCGGCCTCCAGTTTTCCATGTTTCCTATTATCACTGGTATAGTTGTATTTGTCTACCATCTTACTATTTGATTCTTTCTCATCTGTTTTTGTTTGTTTGTTCCATCTTTCTTGTTTTATTTCAGATAAATCAATTATTTTCATCAATCAATTTTTCTCTTTTATTACTTTTTAGTTAATATTCTATTATTATTATTTTAGCAGTTACCATAGAGATTATAACATGTATCCTTGAGCAACTAATATTTAAATTATCACTTTTAATATTTCCCTGAAAATGCAAGAAGTTTCCAACAATTAACTCCATTTACTATACTAATGTTGTAATGTAAGATTTTACTTCTACATACCTTAGAAAACTCATGCCACATTATTATAGTTATTGGTTTAGACAGTTAATATTCTTTTACATTTACACTTTCTGTCATTCTTCATTCCTTCCTGAATATCTGTGCTAACCTCTAGGATCATTTTGAGTTTTTTTCCATGTTGAAGAACTTCCTTTACTATTTCTTTCTAAAGTAGTTCAATGGCAGAACATTTATCAGCTTTTGTTTAACTTACAATGTCTTTATTTCACCTTATGTCCTTACAGCTTTAAGGAGGTATAATTTTGTTCAAGGTATTGCACATATTTAAAATGCTATTTGATACATGTACACACCCATGACTACATCATCCCAATCAAGATGCCCTAGGTGCCATCACCCAAAGGGTTCCTCCTGTCCTAGGGCCCACTCCTCCAGCATCCCTGTTCTAGGCAATCATTGATCAGAGTTCGGTTGCTGTAAAATTTTTTACACTTTCTAGACTTTCATGTACATGGAGTATTAAAGTGTATACTCTTTCCTACTTTGGCTTCCTTTACTCCACATAACTTCACATTCATCCATCCAACGCACGTGTCAGTAGCTTGTCCCTTTACATGGCTGGGTAGGATTCCGTTTCATGAGCACAGCACAGTTTGTTTGTTCATCACCTGTTGATGAGCATTTAGAGAATTTCCAAGTTTTGGCTATTACAAATAAAAGTGATTTGAGTATTCGTACCCAAAAATTTGTGTTCAAATATATTAATTCTAGGAGTAGAATGAGTGAGCCCTATGGTAGATGTATGTTTAATATTTTATGAATTTGCCAGACTGTTTTCCAAAATGGTTTTACATTCCCACCAGGAATGTATGAGTTCACGTTGCTATCTATCCTTGCAACACTGGATATGTCAGCCATTTAAACATTAGGCATTCAAACAGACAAGTAGTGGGATCTCTTTGTGTTCTTAATCTGCTTTTTTTCTAATAACGAATGCTGCTGAGGATCATTCTACTTGCTCATTTGCCAGTTCTGCATCTTTTTGTTGTTACTGAAGTGTCCCTTAAAATCTTTGCCTGTATTGGTACTGGATTATTTGTTTTCTTACCTTTGCATTGTAAGTTACTTATGTATTCAGAACAAAACCCCTTTGTCAAATATTTGTTTTACGAATATTTTCTCTTAGTCTGTGATATAATTATTAATGATGTCTTTTGAAGGGTAAAAGTTCATAATTTTGATTGTTTCATCTGTAATTTGTGTTTGTTTATGTCTGCTTTAGGAAAATTTTGCCAAACAGAAGCTCATTAATCTTTTCTCCTATGGCTTTTCTATAAACACTATTAGCCAACTTGACATTACTGATATTTATAGACGACCTCACCCAACAGCAACAAAATCCATTTTTCTCAGCTTGAAATATTCACTGAGAGAGATGATATTCTGGGCCATAAAGCTAACCCTAAAAATGGTGAAATAATAGAAAATATACAAAATATCTTCTCAGAGCTTAACAAAGTTAACTGGAAATAAAAAACAAAAACGTATTTGGAAAATCCCTGAGTATATGGAAACTAAACAACACACTGCTAAATAACTCATGAATCAAAAAAGAAGTCCCCCACTAAGTTGAGAATAATTTAGGGTAAATGAAAGCACAACATGTGAAAATTCACAGACTGTACCTAAAGCAGAGCTTAGAGAGAAACTTAAGAGTATTAAATGCTTGTGTTAGAAAATAAGAAACATCTAAAATCAGTAATATTATAAACATCTCTGTGCGCATAAATTAAACAACTTATATGAAAATTAAACATATTTCTATGTACAATGATGAACATTTAGAATTTGAATTTTAAAAGTACCACTTACAATATCACCAAAACAAATGGAATACTTAGATATAAATATAACAAAATAAGTGAAGCATCTGTATGCCAAAAACTACAAAACATTGAGGAAAGAAAGAAAAAGAATCTAATTAAATGGAGAAAAATGCTATTTCATGGACTGGGAGACTCAGTACTTTGAGATGCTTATCCTCCCAATTCCCCCCGATTTGATCAGTGTAATCGCAATCAAATTCCAGCAAGTCTGTTCTTTAGATAACAAAGTGAATCTAAAATTCACTTAGAAAGACAGAGAAACTATAATAACCACAATAATTCTGGAAAACAAGTAAAGGAACAAAGTTGTAGGACTCCCTCGACCCAATTTCAAGACTTACTGTGTAGCTACAGTAATCAATACAGAGTGATATTGGTGCTGTGATAGGAAAATAGATCTATGCAACAAGAGAGAGTCCAGAAATAGACTCATGCATGTACTGACAAGCAACTTTTGGCAGAGGTGCACAGGCACTTCAGTTGAATAAGACAGTCTTTTCAATTAATGGTGTTGGAATTCTTGGATATTCACATGCAAAAGTAAAAAGAACATCGATCCATACCTTGCCCCATATACAAACATTAATTCATAATCAATTATAAACCTAAATGTAAAGTACAAAACTATAAAACTTATAGAAGAAAACACCAAAGAAAATCTACGTGACCTTAATTTGGATGATGGGTTTATAGATACAATACCAAAAGTAGGACCCACAAAGTAAATATTTGCTAAATTTGACTTCATTAAAGTTAAAACAAACTTTTACTTTGCAAAAGACTCTGTGAACATAATGAAAAGACAAGCAACAGACTTGGAGAAACTATTTGCAAATTATATATTTAGTAAGGGACCTGGATCCAGAACACACACACACACACACACACACACACACTCTCAACAATACATATTGCCAAAATTAATTTGTTTTTTTTTAAAGTGACAATACCAAATGCTGGTATGGATGTAGAGCCACAAGAACTCTCATTCTTTGCTGTCAGGAATGCAAGAATAGTAAGACCACCTTGGATGACAATTGGGCTGTTTCTTATAATGATAAACATACACTTGCCATAAGGCCCAGAAATCCCTCTCTTAGATTTTTACCTAAATGAATGGAAAATGTATGTTCCTACAAAAAGCTATTTGTAAATGTTTTTTATCAAATTTATTTGTAACACCTCAAATTGGAAACAGCCCAGTTGTCCTTCAACAGAGAATGGATAAACAAACCGTGGTCTCTTTACACAGTGGAACACAACTCACAGTAAAAAGAAGTGAGCAATTCACTCTCAAGGAACATGGGTGAATTGAACTTGTTTTGGTTAAGTGAAAAAGCCAGACCCCAAAGGCTACATATTATATTTTTCCATTTTTATGACATCCTGAAAAAGGCAAAAACACAGGGATGGAAAAGCCATCACTGGTTTCCCAGGGTTTGGGAAGGGGTTGATTACAAACAAGCCACACAGGGAGATGCTTAGAGGGATGGAATTGGTCTGTATGGTACTGGATGATGGATCTTTGACTCTACGTATTTGTCAAATGCTATTGAAATGCCAAAAGCCATAGAAAAGCCAGAGTAAAATTTACTGCATTCAAAGTAAAAAAAAAAAAATCAATCAGGATTTGAGGGTATGCCAAATGCCAAGACAAAATGCAGATTGTGACAAATGAATCTAATTGTATCACAAATGATAACACAACTCAACAATTTGGCTCCACAGTTGGAAGAATCCGGTAGTAAATTACACGAGGACAGCTTGAGGGGCAGTTAGGTCAGCCACTTGGTGGTGCCAGAGGATCTCACATGAAAGGTTGCAAAAATTTTTACATGAAATGACCTATTACAGCAAAGATAGACTGGCCACTCTAATCATCAATATGGGTGAAGAAATTTTACTAAAATTGCAGAACATAATGCTGGAGCGTGTCTTCTCATAAACAGTATGTTACTAGTATAACTGAGAAAGTGGGCAATGCACCGGATCCTGAGGCTCAGGGTTCTTTCTTGGCTTTCACACAATTAAGCCATATAAGTTTCTACTATGTACTGGTCATTGTTTGATTTTCCTCAGAACTGATTGGAACTTTTACTTGTCAGAGATCTATGGCTTGGACGGTAGGAAAACATGATATATAAATAAATGTTATTAAGTTGGTTCCCAATGTAGAGAACAAATCTGTCTCCCCACTGTTGCCAGCATTGTCATTAAAGAGCTCTTAATAAAACCTGTCACTCACTAGGACACCTCATCACCCTCCTTGGATAGAGATATCCAGTGGCGCTGTAGAGTTCAAACCATCCAAAATACCTGGAAATCTTAGGTTTCCTGGATGAAGACTGTTCGCACTCATGACCGTGAGTCCACACCCTCTGGTGTGAGAAACTCTCCGCAGGTGAAAGTGTCAGAGCTTTCACTGCTACGTAAGGTGCTATCCCCACAATTCTCAACTTCATCTCACTTCACGCAGACAGAGTAAATTACTTTGCAAGGTTCGTACATTAGCCTCAGTCTCATAGCCAGTGAGTACAAGCTGCCTTTTCTCCATATGCTCCAACGGAGCTTCTACTAGACCTAGAACCTGAAGATTTTGTCTTTTTGAAGGGATGAGAAGAAAAGAACAGGCCTTGGAACCATGTTGGAAGGGTTACTGCTTATGACCTCTAGCAGAGCAATTAAACTCCAGAGTAGAGACCTCTGGAGTTATGTCTCCCAGGCGAAAGGCCACAAGATTTTATCCTGAATCACCTGGACCACCTTCCCATCAGGAAATTTTACAGCAAATGTTGCCGGGGATGTACCAGATCTGATGATTTTTGGGAGAAGACAACTTATCCCAAGAACTTCAGATGAAGAATAAAATTGTAAGAATTGGGTAGTTTCAAACCAAGACCCATTGACTATTTTCCAGATGGCCGGATCTGCATGGTTTTAGTCTCTATTTTTCTGGGAATTTTCACTACCTTTTGCTTGTGTAAGGTTCTGTGTGTTAACAGACACTTATTGCCTCTCAACTACGATGCCTATAATGTTCCTGTTTGTGATATACCTTTTCATCCCTAGTCCTTCTTGTTATGAGTCTAATTTCTGATTTTAATATTCTCATAATTTACCTGATTCACACAATCAAAACAACTCTGAGGTTTGTTCTTACTTCCTCCGGGTGCCATACAGACTCTCTTGGTAACAGTGCCTTCTAACACATCATTTGGTTTTCCCAGTAATTGTGCTCAATCAAGGGACATTTTAGATGTGACTTTAATGGTTGTTTCAAGAAATTCTTGTAAACCAATTCACCAAGGGAAACAATTTGCTCATCTGAGCAAAAGTCTCTCCATCAGGACAATATATTCCTAATCTGGGCAAAAAGTTCATTTGTCAGACAGCAGTGTTCATATGAAGACGCAGCCAAAACTCTTGTTTCATTGTGCCACCTGTCCTAAATGATCAATTACCAACTACCCAATCCCAATCAATTTTCTCCTTGAAAGCATCACTTAAACCTGCACTTTCTTTCCATTCTGACACAGTCAGCTAAGACTCTACCAAGTGATATTCCATCTTTTTTTTCTGCAATAAATCTAATAAACTTAACTTTGCTTGATCAACAAACTTGTGGTCTTGCATGGAGTTGATAAACACTTAATCCTCGCAGAAACATTAATTCAGGCGATTTTAATGGCATGCATTGGATCTCCCTATATTTGTCTTTTTTCCGTTATTATCTTGGCTCTTCCAGGATCCCACCTTTATAGAGGATGAGCGATGCGAAGTCCTGAGTACTCTAACCATCCCTGGGGAGACTTTAAGGCCTGAAGAGTCTCAAGAAGCTACAATATACATTGTTTGTTGTTTTCTTTTATTGTTAATTAGTTCTTATAGCATACATGTGTGTACATGTCTCATACATTCGTTGCGTGTTGTATGCAAAAACAGTATTTTTCTTTTTTCTGTCTTTCTGAAAAGTCTTCCCAGGAAGAAATATGTGTTGGTTGTGTGAGTGTGTGTGCATTGGCACATATGTATGATGGGGGAGTGGTGGTGGTATTATCTTTATTTTGCTAGTGAAGGTTGTATAATTTGCTCAAGGTCACACAATAAGTTTAAGAACAAGAATTCATAGCTTTTGAAACATTTGGTAAAAATGGAAAAAACTTCAGAAAATTAACTCAAACTCATCTAAAACTCAAATCTCCATGGAAATGTATTAAATAGATTTTACTCATTAGATTTCATTCAAGAAATTCCAGTAGATCCCAAAATACTGAAATTATAAGGGCTAATCTGTTTTTTTGTCACTGAATATTTTAATGATATTATTGAGATATAACGCATACACCGTACAAGTCAATACTTTTTAGTTCTTCTCAGTGTTGTGCAACCATAACCACAATATAATTTTGGAACATTTTTATTCTAAAAGAAACATTAGTAATCACTCTCTAATCCACTCCACATCCCTCCCCCCTGCCCTAGGCAGCCACTAATCTACTTTGTGTCTCTGTGGATTTGTCTGTTCTGGACATTTCACATACAGGTAATCTCACAATGTATGGTCTTTTTTTTGTATCTGGCTTCTCTCACTTATTGTATAATCTTTCAAAACTCTGCATTTTCCCTAAACATGTCTCTAACTGAATTCATGAAACCTTTGAAATACTGTATAAGAAAAGTTTTGAGTTACTATTATCAGAAAGAGTAACACACAAGATTTGAAAAGAATCCTTAAAGAAATCACTTTGAAAAGCTCAACTGTTGGAAGTTAAAATGCCTTGCCTTAAAAGGAGAAATAAAATTGGGATGAAGAAACACTACTTTATACTACATTTCATGATGAGAAAAATAGAAGATGTTTATTAGAAAAATCAACTTCTGATCATGCATAATAGCGCATAAACTCTGGCCACAGAGCATTTTGAAGAGTTTACATGATAATATTCATTAAGTACATATATGTGAACCAAATTTTATTTTAGGAAACAAATTAAAATATTCAAATCCATGCACGGCATGAGAATTACATCCCTGTGGGGAAGGAAACAAACTTTCCAGAAAAGGACTGAGAAAAAAAGAAGAGAAAGTCAGAAGGAAGGAACTAAGTTGAGGCTGTGAGTTTTCTGGTTCTTCCTCCCTACCCTGCAATTCCAGTCTTTTCCTTGCCCTCTGAACAAATTAGAATGTATCAAATTCCCCTCCAAATGGGTTAATGCGTTTTCCACACCTCTTTCACTCAGTCTGGATATAGAAACAAAGCAGAGTGGAGAAAGTTCTGACACACACGGCAACGTGTTGGTTTAATCTTCGGATTCACTCTTGAATCTTGGACAAGTCACTGTAGTTCTCTGACCCTCCGATTCCTCATTTATGAAATACAGCAAAAATGTAGAACTTCCCGGCTTGCGATAATGATGAATTCATATGGTAAATTCCTAGTCTGGGGCCTGGCTCGCTGTAGACCCACCATACGTGCCACTTGAAGTAGATCCCAGGGGCTCTTCTCTTTGAGACAAGGACGGTTTAAGAAGAGGAGATTTTTAAATCACTTACCTGCAATTTCTACAAGAAATTTTAAGCACATATGGTTTCCATCTCATTCAGATGAACCATAAATCGTAATTCAATCTCTCTCACTGGCATAGGGATGCTGCGGAAGCAGACTCCAGCCCTCTCCTGTAGCTTTTAATAGACTACTCTCCTTTGCCTCTTCACCTCCCTAAAACCAACTGTTTTAAGGCTTTTAAAATCCCATAATTTAGGCAATTTCCTCACTCCCAGTTGTTGCAATGTGACGCTTTTGGGCATGTAGCTGAGAAGTCATTTTGAAAAAGAAGAATGGATGCTTTTCTTTCTTAATAAAAGCGGTGCTGTTCCTCAAAGGAGGGGCCTCCCCTGGAGCTCAGGGGACACCGCAGAGAAGGGGCCTCTCTCTTTACACCCGTGTGGCTTTATGGAGAGACTCCAGCTCTTGGGTTTGTCGGTGTTTGACAGGTAATGTCCCACTCTCAGTCTTTAGATGGAGTCCTGGTCATCATGCTGAAGGCCACAGTCCTGGATACAAATGGGTTTGAGTTCACTATCCACACGTGAGTGTCCTTCCCCCATGTCCTCACCAACACTTAGCAGGGGCAGTCTTTTTAATGTGAGCTGTCTCATAGACATGTAGCAGCACCTCACTGTTGTTATAATGTACAATTCCTTAATGGCTAATGACATGGAGCATCTTTCATGTGTTTATTTTCCATCTATGTATTTTCTTTGGTGACATGACTGTTAAAATCTTCTGCCTATTTTTGATTGGTAGTTAGTTTTCTTATTATTGTGTTTTGGGAGTCCTTATATATTTAAAGTATAAGACTTTTCTCAGATATGTGATTTGCAAATGTTTTCTCCCAGTTCATGGCTTACATGTTCAATGTGTCAATATTAGAGTCTTTTGACAGACATATATTCTTCTTCTTGATTTTGTCCAATTTATCAATTGCATTTCTTTTATGCATCAAGCTTTTGCTGTCAAATTTTAAATATCTTTGCCTAACTCAAGGTCACAAAGATTTTCTCCAATGATTTTTACTAGATTTTTATAGCTTTGTATTTCACATTATCTATAATCTATTTTGAGTTTTCTTTTTTTTACATTGTGTGAGATATAGATTAAATTTAATTTTTGCATAGGATATCCCATTTTTCTGGCACCATTTGTTGACAGGCTATTTTTTTCCTCCCCTGAATTATCTTTGCATCTTTCTTAAAATCAATAGACCACAGATATGTGAGTCCATTTCTGGACTGCCTATTCTGTTTGTATAACCCTGTGTCAGCATCACACTGTTTTGTTTACTGTGTCTTTATAGTAAGCTTTGAAATTAAGCAGTGTGAATTTTGCAATTTTGTTGTCCTTTAAAGTTGTTTGGGTAATTTATGTACTTTGTATTTCCAAATAAAGTTTAAAATAAGGTTTTCAGTTCTTACAAAAAAAAAAAAGCCTCCTGGGATTTTGACTGAAATTTCATTGACTCTATAGATTAATTTGGGAAGAATTCAACAACATTGAGTCTTCAGCACCATGACCATAGTGTGACTTTCCATTTAATAATTCTTCTTTAATTTCTCTCAGCAATGTTTTATAATTTTAAATGTACAAGTCTTGCACATCTGTTCACAGATTTATCCCTAAGTGTTTTGCACTGATGATGCTATTATAAATTATACCATATGTTCAATTCCAATTTCTGATTGTCAATTGCTAGCATTTGGGTTATACCTGATTTTTTATATATTTATCTTGTATCCTTCAACCTTTTTATACTCACTTACTTATTATAATAACATTTCTGTGTTTTCATAGGATTTTCTACATAGGTAATCATCTTGTTTTCAAATAAAGTCAATTTTACTTTTTCATTTTCAGTCTGGATGACATGCATTTCTTTTCTTACCTTAATGTACTAGCTAGAACTTTCAGTGCAATGTTGAATAGAAGTGATGAGAGTGGAGGTCCTTGCCATTTTTCTGAGCCTGGGGAAAGTGTTCAGTCTTTCATCTTTAGGAATTATGTCAGCTGTATGTTTTATGTAGATGTTCTTTATCAAGTTGAGAACATTCTCTTCTATTCCTTGTTTGTTGACAGTGTTTATTAGAATGAATGTTAGATATTTTCAAATGCTTTCTCTGCATCTATTGAGATAATCACATGTATATATATTTTTTTATTACTAAGGTGATTTTCATTAATTGATGTTAAAATAACTTTGTATTCCTGGGCTAAACCTCACTTTATTATGATTATATTACTCTTTTTATGTATTTTTAAATTGGATTCAGATCTTTTGCATTATTTAGATGAAGAGTGTTGGTCTGCAAGTTCTTTTCTTGTACTGGTTTTGGTATCAGAGCAATCTTGGCCCTGTAGAATGAACTGGGGTGTATTGGCACCTCTTAAGTTTCTGGAAGAATCTGTGTAAAATTGGTATTGTTCCCTAAATGTTTGGTAGAATTCACCAGTGAAACCATCTGGGCCTGAAATTTTCTTTGTAGGAAGAATTTTAGTACAAATTTATTTTCTTTAATAGGTTATCTATTTCTTCCTGAGTGAGCTTTGGTAGTAGGACTCTTTCATGGGTTTATTTTTTTAATTTCATTGAATTGCTGAATGTATTGGCATAAAATTGGCTATAATAGTCTCTCATTATATATTTAATATCTGTGAGATCTGTAGTGCTTGCTCCTCTGTCACTCCCAACATTGGTAGGTTGTGTCTTCTCTCTCTCTTTTTTCCTGATCAGCCTAGGAGGAGGCTTATCAATTTTATTGAACTTCTCAATGCATCAGCTTTTTGTTTCACTCATCTTTCTCTCATTTTTCTGTTTTTCAGAATTTCACTGATTTCCACTCCGATCAATGGCATTTGCCTTCTTCAGCTTACTTTCGTTTCATTTGCTCTTCGGTTTCTAGATTCCTAACCTGGAAGCTGAGGTCATTGATGGAGAGCTTTCTTTTATTCTAGTGTGGGCACTTACTGCTGTAACTGCCCCATCTGTCCATCACTGCATCTGGCTGGTTTGGACATGTCCTGCTGTCATTCTGTTACAAGCATCCCTTATTTCTTGCTTGATTCATTCTTTGACAGATGGGTTATTTAGAAATATTAACTCCTTTTCAAATATTTGGGGATTTTTAACATACCTTTCTACTATGAATTTTCTGCTATTAATAACTCAGTTAATATATATTTTTTTCCCTCAGAGAGCAAACTTGTATGATTTGAATATTCTCATATTGAGACTTATCTTTTGCCCAGAACATGGTCTATCTTGGTAAATGTTCCTTGTGCAAGTGGAAAGACGCCACATTGTGCTGTTTTAGTGTGGAGTGTTTTCATTAGGCTAAGTGGGTTGATAATGTTGAGCAGGTCTTCTCTATCAGTGTTGATTTTCTGTCTATTGTTGTATCAATTAGAGATTGGTACATACATACTTCTATGTACTTCTTCACACACTGAAATCTCTGAGTCCACATGGATACTTATCATCATAATCCAGCACCCAGGGTTCATTCTTGCTTCCTCCTTTTCCATATTTCCATATTTGTAACTTCTCCTATGTGTAAATTTGTAATTTTTCTGATGTGTGCACTCCCTGATGTGTTCAGTCCCACTGTCACTTAACTTCGACCTCCAGGAGGACACACTCCTCGCCCCCTGAAGCCCCACATCCCCTGAGGGACCACTGCCCCACTCTCCCTTGTCACACTGGTCCGGGCAACAGCTTGGTGCGGAGGCCCATCTCCTACTGTGTGGTGGCACACACACCAGGCACCCAGTTCGTTGTATGTCCTCACCCACCTCAGGTCGGACCCTCCCACGGACCACCCCCATGGACTATGCTGTGGCTGGGACTTCAGAGTCCACGTGTTTATTAGAAAGCCATATCTGTGAGAGAAAGGAGGAGGAAGCAGGAATGTGTAGTGGGAGAGGTTGCCATGTAGGCCTGGTAGAACCTCAGTGCACGCACAGAGAGCTCTGGAGCAGATATTTACCTGACAACCTTATCTCGGGTGAACCACTGTGCCTGCTCTCTACACCCTGGGGTGGCCAAGTCACTGGCTGTGGCTGCCTCAGGAAGAGTATTCCCTCACATCAGCCTGGCTCTGGAGCCAGAGAAGAGGTGGAGGGAGCTGCAGCCGAAGGCCTTGGCTCGCCTCCTTCCCTGCAGTTGGGCAGCAAGCCTTTCCTCAGGGGAGTCAGGTGGTGGTCTCCACAGCCCTGCATAGGCTGTCTCCTTGCCATCCTCAGCCTGCCTGTTCCCCAGCACTCTGTGCCAGGCCACCCCAGCTGGCCTGGACACCCTCCTCACACACTTGCCCTCTTTCACCCCAAACTAGCTGGCCCCTCCTGGGACCACTGTCCTCACCCCACTGTGATTCTGACACAGCATTGAGCCATCCCCACATGTGGACATATGGATGCCCTCCTCACCCTGCTGGGGTTCTATCCATCCAAGCCAAGCCCCTTCCATGGGGATGTTCACTCTCTGCACTTTGCTGCCCCCTCCCTACAGATACCCCCTCACCTGGCCTGGGCCCTGGCACCCCACGCTGGGCTGCCCCTTCCACTTGGCACCCCCTTCTTCGCACAGCAGGCTTACACTCCTCCCTAAGCCTCCATAGCTCCTTGCTCATAGCTGAAGATGCAGGGCCACCAGTGGCTCAGGCACTTCATGCTCCCAGGTCTACTCCCAATCTGGATGTCATTCAGAGAGCCCGGTTGCCCACTGGTCTCTTCCACCAAAAAGCAGATGGTGTACATTACCCAGAACAGCTGAACTGAGGACCAGCTCCAACACCGAGTGGCTGGCGACCACAGTGACGGAATCAGCTTCACACTTCATGGTCCCGGCGTGTCCGGGAGGTAATCACCTCCACAGACCAGAGGATGGCTTTGTTGTGAATTCTGAGATGTCCTGGGTAGCCTCAAGCTTAAGGACTAACGGCTATCTTTATTTTGTAGTAGACTTGTTAGAATTTTTGTCAGCTGATAGAATTAAGGGCTGAGAAGCACTCTGCTCTGGGGAGAGGTCCAACCAGTGCCGTCTGAGTTCGAACCCGGGGGAGGGTCCTTGCTGGAACCAGGAGCAGAGGTGAGCACTGTCAGAGGGATCTTCTCTGAGGAAACTCATCTGGTCCGTGTTTCCTCACCATGTGTTGGACTTCCATAACTGGCCCTGGAGCTGGGAGGGGACAGGGAGCAGGGATGACCTGGGTGGTGGAGGAGAGGAGAAGAGAAGGTCTGGAAGTCCAGCCTCCCGAGGATGCCACCTGATGAAAGGGGAAGTGCAGAGAGGACCGAGTGCCATTTTCTGACTCCGTGTGTGTTGGTGATTAGCTAGACCTAAGCCTGCTCTCTGGTAACTGACATTCCCAGCCAGAGGGATGCGCACAGTGTGACTGAAGGGTCACACATGTCGAGCACACAGCACTGCACCTGTGCATCAAGTTACTCTGAAGTATCTGAGTTGCCTGTGTGAGCTTGTCACACTATGGGAAATGGGGTACTGCCAGCTTGGCCTAGAGCCACCTAATTCTAAGCACTCTGCTTCTTTTTTTGTGTGTGTGAGGAAGATCAGCCATGAGCTAACATCCATGCTAATCCTCCTCCTTTTTTGCTGAGGAAGACCGGCTCTGAGCTAACATCTATAGCCAGTCCTCCTCCCTTTTCTCGCCAAAGCCCCAGTAGATAGCCGTATGTCCCAGTTGCACATCCTTCCAGTTGCTGCACGTGGGACACGGCCTCAGCATGGCTGGAGAGGCGGCGTGTCGGTGCGCGCCCGGGATCCGAACCCGGGCCGGCAGTAGCGGAGCGCATGCACTCAACCGCCAAGCCACGGGGCCGGCCCCCAAGCACTCTACTTCTGATTGTGAAGGGCAATCCTGCAAAATTGCTAATCAGTTTACAGCTGATGTCTGATTTTAGAGAGCCTTTGGAGGATTCTCTCTATCTGTTTTTAACAGTCGTTTGAGCTGTCTCTGAGTTTCCACACCAATTTGGTCTGCTGCTCTTTACTTCTCAGAATTCCATCAACAAGAACACAGAGTAACTGTCTATAGAAATCTACGTTGACGGATATTGGGGAAGTGGATTAAAATTACCCAGACACAGAGGCGTGAAGGGCCCAGGACAGGTTATGGATGGAGATTTCAGTGGTCTGCACCGTTGAGGGGCCTGCATCTCTAACCCTGAGACTGAACTGTATTGTGGATTCACTCTCTCTAAGTTCCTTTTAGGATTAATACGCCTTACTTCACTTCTGATATGCCTTAGCAATTCCACTCAAGCCATCACACTCTTCTCCTTGGATTCCACTGGGGCCTGCTCGGCTTCAGCAGACATAGAACACGAAGGTCCTGTTTCTGTGGCCATACACCAATGGTCACTCGATTCCCATTACACGCCCCTCGGTAACCCCCTAGTGATACCTCTCTAGAGACATGCAGTCTGACACAACTCTGTTTTGGTTAGAATCCAATCTCAGCTCTTCTTCCTACTCACTCCTGCCATCCCTTGATCTTCAACAGCCCTCATGGCAACAGACCCCTTCTTGGTCCAGCTCCTGAGCACTATCTCCCATATGCTTTCTTTTGGGGAGCTCCTCAGCGTGCTCTCACTATGAAAGGGAGCAGGGCCCCTCTTGGGAAAAGTCCGAGATTCCACCCAGGTAGTGACACAGGTGAAGATCTCTCAAATGAACACATTAGAAGACAGGGGTCAGGAGAAAACATTGGGCATTATTGTGCATCAGAGAGAAGGTTGCTCCATGGTCTAATGGAATCTATGGTAGAAGAATATATTTCATAAAAGAGTTTTTCCTCTATTTGGAAAAGTTCATGCTTTAGCCAAATGAATCAGAAATGGCTTTTTTAAAATTTTTTGCCAAAAGCGTCCATATGTTTTCAGATGCATTAGCAAAGCAAAAGCACAGAAACATTAATTTGCTAAAAGTAGGGCAAAACCACATTCTTTCCCTGGAAAAACTCAAGAGTTGGGGAAAAGAATTGGACTTGTCATTTTGGATCACAGTGAGAAAAAATTGCCATCTGGACAAAAACTGGCTCGAGAATGGAACATGACCATCTCCTTTCTTCCAGCAGAGTTTACCTCTCAACAGGCTTTGCCCTCGCTGTGGAATGCTCTCTTCAGTCCTGTTGGTGGTGCCTTTATGATGACATGGGAAAATGCATAATAAACACGAGTTTGACACAAATAAAGCATGTTTTCAAATAGTTAGCTCAAGGCTGTAGTGTTTTTTAAAAGAGTTGGATGACTTTGTACTTTTAGAGTATATTTGAGTGGATCATTTCAAATGATCACATTATGATGCAAAGCTCTTTGTTAAGAGCCAAGAGCAAGCTTCTCACTGCAGAAACCAGAGCCTGAAGGGTCACTTGTGGCAGTAGGGGGACACCCTGCACACTACCTTCTTTAGGAAAGACTCCGAGGGAATACACACAATTTGATCCAGCCAAATGCTTGAGCTGGTTGATAGTGCTCTCCCACTCCCCAAGTCAAGATTCTTTGGAAAAGTGCATTTGTAAATGTGTTTCTAAATTTAGCCACTCTTCTATATCCAGGCCAAGTTTTCATGGTGGAATCCAAAGCAATCCAGCAGTTGATGGAAAATCTGTATTGTATAAGTCCCCCAAACTGTTCAAATGGTCACGAGAAACTACAAGGTGCTTATGCCTTGTGAAGATGCTGCATTCAGTAAGTGTTCAACATACACAAATGGCACATTTTATAAACCTTTACCACTTAGTCAGATCAAGGATAAGGATGGGCTTGCCTGGACCATTCTCCTTGCTGGGGTAACACCTTATATTCATAGAGTAAACATGTGCCAAGTGAAAAGCACAGGATCACTCATTCCACTCATGTGATTTGAATTCCTCCTATGCACCAGCTGCTGTCTCCCAAGCTGCAGGGCACACCGTGAAACAACAGAATGCCTTCTCTCAAGTAGCTCACATTTCACCGTTCCCCTAGGGGAATAACTGAAACAATTCTTGCAGAAGTACTTTATACTCAAAATGTTTTATCTGGGGACTTGAGAGATTCTGATACGGCCGACTTTGCTCATTGAAGATGAAGAGACTGAGACCCAGAGAGGTGAGCTCAACTCAAGCAAATTCCTCGAAGCCAGTGAAACAGTTATTGTCATTACAGTGCTTTATGGTTGTAACGTTGAAATAGTTGCAGAGGATCTAGACAAAGCAGGCTCTCACACCACTTCTGATGGTGCAGTTGATGCAATTACACAGCACAGCACCTTGTGCTACCTAACAGAACTGAGCATCTGTGTTACTATTTGGTGATGCCAGAGATCTCACTCTAAAGGATGTACTCTCAAATTGCAGCTTTCAACCTTTTTTTATTATGAGGCACAGTTAGAAATACATTTAATATCATAATCCAGGACACAGAGCTCCAATATAAAAGTTTCACAAAATGCTTTTGGCTCTTACTTTGTGCAATGCAATCTGATATTTTTCTTTTTTCTTCCCTTTATTGAATTTCATTTTTTTTTAAAAGGATATTTTCATCATTGAGCACATTGATCTAATGATTTACTAACGGGTCAAACTTCAGTTTGAAAAGCACTACCTTTGGAGAATTCTCGTCCTTGTACCCAGGAGGCACTGCAACAACGTGCGAAGCACGAGTGTCCATAAGAGCAGAAGTGGGAAAACCCCAAATGCCCGTCAACAGGTGAGCTAGTAAGAAAGGATAGTTCTAAAATGGAATATTGAACGTCAGTGAAAGTTTCTAAACTGTAGATTTACCTATCATCGTAAATGATTCTCAAAAGCCAAATATGTGAAAAACAGTTCTGGAAAGAAAGAGACAGCACAGCTCCATTTATTTGTTGGTCAAAACTAGGAAAGCTGAGGAGCAAATTCTTATGCAACAACATATGTACATATGCAACATCATTAAAAAAGAGAGAATGACGAATATAAAATTTAGGATAACTTCTCCCCTGGTGGAGGAGAGTGTGGAGGAAAGTGGATGCATTTGGAAAGATGAACATTGAGAGTCTCATATGTATAGAAAATATTCTGTGTCTTAAGCTGTGTAGTGGGTATATGGATATTCTTATTTTTAAATAAATATATTTTAAACAATATTTATAAATTTTATTTTTTAAATAAAATTCTAAATAATATTTTTATTTTTACAATTGTACATATATGCATTTTACATACGCAATATAATATAAAATAAAAATATCAAAATTATGAGTAATAAATGTCAGAGAGATATTCAATATTTTAAATATAATGATTATTATATTAAATAATAGGGTTAGAATTAGGTACAGTGACAAAGTCTCCAAGAGAGAAGAATATAATCAAATTATCATATATCCACATAAAAGTCTTATAAATTGTGTTTTGAGTGAACATTAAGTGGTAAATTAAGTAAATTAAGTGGTAAATAAATTAAGTGGTAATGACATACTTTGCATAAAAAGTACATATACGGGGCCAACTTGGTGGCATTAAGTTCAAGCACTCCACATCGGTGGCCCAGGGTTCTCGGGTTTGGACCCCAGGTTCAAACCTAAATACTGCTCATCAAACCATGCTGTGGTGGCATCCCACATACAAAATAGAGGAAGACGGGCACAGATGTTAGCTCAGGGACAATCTTCCTCAAGCAAAAAGAGGAAGATTAGCAACAGACATTAGCTCAGGGCCAATCTTCCTCACCAAAAAAAAAAAAGTACATGTAGCTATATATGCAGTGTGATGTAATTCTGTATGTATAATTTTATATTTATATAAAATATTTTTGGGAATTATACCAAATCTCAATTTATATTGTCCAAAATATTGTTGGGAATTATACCAATGTCATGATATGATGGTGATTTTTGTTTTTTTCTATGGGTTTTCAAATTCTAAAATGAGCATAAGTTACTTTGTAAGTCAGAAATGGTCAATAAGTCATGTTAAATGAATCAAATTTAGAAGAATGGTCTTGCTCTCTGTGTTAGCTCAGGCTGCTACAGCAGACACCATAGACCGGGCAGCTTAAACAGCAGACGTGCATTGCTCACAGTGCTGGAGGCTGGAATCCAAGGTCAAGCCACCTGCAGATTTGGTGTCTGGTGAGAGCTGCTTCCTAGTTTGCAGACAGCCATGTTTTTGCTGTGTCCTCACATTCTCTTCTTATAAGGGCGTTAATCCCCTCATGAGGCTCCACCCTCATGACCTTATCTAACCCTAATCACCTCCCAAAGGCCCCATCTCCAAATGTCATCATGTTGGGGATTACGACTTCAGCATATGAACTTGAGGGGAACACAAACATTCGGTTCAGAGCACTCTCTCTTCCCTAATCCCTCCACAAAGTATTAATGAAATGTTAGAAACTTCTACTGTACAGGATAATCTAGCAGGGTCTGTAATGAAGACCCCCCATTAAATGAAGACAGGAAAGAACCTTGGTCAGTAGTAGTTCAGCCTCCATACTTGGTTATGTCAACTCCCTGGGATGAAAATAAAATAAAAATTCACCAAGTGGGAAAGTGGGAATACAGTTTTTGATCCCAGTGCAAAAAATGGACAAAATGGAAAACTGTAGCACAGGCTAAGAGATCCACTGGACGTGTACTTGCCCACTCAGCTCTCATTTCTGAGAAGATGAAGATAACGAGTGGGGCAGGTGTAGACTTTCCTCAGGGAAGATCTGCCAAGTGAAACTGTAAAAATGAAGGTGGTCACACCGTGGAGGAACTTGTTACCGATGAGCTCCGTGAAGTGACTCCAGAGATGCTGAGTTCTCTGCATTGCTAATCAATCACTCCAGCTCTCACAGCACCAGTCTCCAGATACCCACATTCTGTCTAACATTCATGTCACTCTTGAGAAAAAGACACAGAAAAATTATTAATGGAGATTTAAAGTGCAAAAATATTAAAAGATGTTATGATCAAAGTAAGTTATTTTCTAGGAATGGTCTCATGACTACGAGTCTTGCTTATTTTAATCCATCTGACCATCTCCATCTTTTAATTTGAATGGCCAATTCATTTGTATTATAATTATTAATTTAGCTTGGTGTAAGTCTACCTTCTTGGTATTGCTTTTCCATTAACCTCAGATCTTTTTTGTGTGTGTGAGGAGGATCATCCCTGAGCTAACATCCATGCCAATCCTCCTCTTTTTTTTGCTGAGAAAGACCAGTCCTGAGCTAATTGCCAATCCTCCTCCTTTATTTCCCTTTTTCTCCCCAAAGCCCCAGTAGAGAGTTGTATGTCATAGTTACACATCCTTCTAGTTGCTGTATGTGGGACGCGGCCTCAGCATGGCCCGACAAGCAGTGCGTGGGTGCGAGCCTGGGTCTGAGCCTGGGCCGCCAGTATCGGAGCACGCACTTAACCTCTAAGCCACGGGCCATCCCCAAGCTCAGATTTTTTTTATTTGATCTTCATTTCCTGCTTTCTTTTGGTTTAATTGAGTATTTATAAACATCCCATTTTATTTCCTCTACTGTATTTTTAACTAATTCTGCTTGAATTACTTCCTAGGCGTTGCTCTAGAACTACAGTGAGTATCTTAATTTGTCGCAGCCAATCTTGAGTTAATATTTCAAAATGTAGGTACAACATAAGATGTTTACCAGGGTTTCCATGTATTTCAATAGCACATATGAAATAAACCCCACAATACAATGTTGCAGTTTTTTATCATAAAGTTAATTTACTTTTTAAAAATTAAAAAAATATAAAAAATAATGTTTTCTACGTATGTCCACATTTACCAGTCCTGGAATTCTTTCTAAAGATCCAGGTTGCTACCTATGACAATTGCTCTTCAGCCTGAAGAAATATTTTTACCATTTTTTACAGTGCAAGTCTGCTGGCAACAAATGATCTCAGCTTACATTATTTGAGAATGTTTCATGTCTCTTTATTCTTGAGGATTAATTTCTTTGGTAATAGATTCTGTTAATCGTCTTTTTCTTCCCTTTCATTTTTGAAGACTGATTTCTCTAGTAGTGGATTCTAAGGTAACTGACTTTCTGCCTTTTCTTTCAACACATTCAAGAAGTCCTTACATCGTCACTCGTACTATTGGTGCTTTGTATGTAGGTGTTTTCTCCTCTGGCTGTTTTTAGGATACCTTTTTTATCTTTTATCTTTCACAGCTGGTGTTATGCACAGGTGTGGGGTTCTTTGTATATATCCCACTGGGTTTGCTGAGTGTCTTGCATGTATAGCTTGTTTTTCATCACATTTGTGAAAATTTTTCCCTTTTTCTTGGAATGACTTTCTGCTCCTTTCTCTCTCCCTCTCCTGATGCTCTGAGTTCTTGGATGTTAGACCTCTCAATATTGCCACAGGGGTCTTCTGAGCTTCACTTTAGATAGTTTCCATCTAGATCTCTTTTCAAATTTGCTCATCTTTCTTCAGCATTCTTCATTCTGTGGTTGAGCCCGCCCAATGTATATTTTTAATTCAAATATTGTAATTTTGTGATTTAGAATTTCCATTTGGTTCCTTTTTCTAATATGCCTTTCTCTGCTCTCTTTCCTTATCTGTTCACTCACTCTTTCCTATAAAGCCTCAAATATATTTATAACGGTTGTTTTCAAAGTCTTGTGTGTTAGCTCCAGTTCTGGAACCAGCAAACCATTACATCAATTTCTCTCTCTTGCTTGTAAGCCTCTCATTACTTTGTATGCGTCATGATTTTTGATGGTATAGGAGATGCTGTATGGAAAGGCACTGGAATATGGAATAGTATCATGTTTTAATAGGGCTTGTTTGTTTGTTTCCAGAGAATGTGAGCTTCTTCCTGTGTCTGCTGGATAAATTGAGGAAGTGATCATATTTCATCCAAAATCATGATGAACTAGGACCACTGCCTTGCTTTGACAGGAGTGAGCTCGCCTCCACTGGTCCACAGCGGAGGGACCCGTCTGCCTTGATTGTGTACATGTTTGGTTCAGAAGGAGGCTGGATTTGACTGTATCAGGGCCTCCAATCCTTGGCTCCACGAGAAGAAGCAAAACTGTGCAGATTCTGTTTTTCAGCCTCTCTTCACTGCTTTTTTCTTTTCTTTCCCAGAATGTTGGGGTTGGACCAGGGATACTTTTCAGAAGAAGCAAATTATTGTTTCATTTGGATCTCTTCCAGACTCCAATCCACTCCAACAACTCCACCATTGCTAATAGCTTGACTGAATTCACCTCGACCTTGAAGAGTCTGATGTTCTTTGAGGGGCTTCTTCCTCCTGCTGCCATGACTGCAAGACCTGGGCTCTGTCCCCAGGAGGCTTCCACTGCCCTCAGACCACCCATGAAGGGTCCCTTTATTCTAAATCAGTTCATCAATTTCTTTTAGTATCCACCACTCAAGAATATTCTCATAGATAAAGAGATCTTTTTGTACTTATTTTTCTTTGATGTTCTTTGTTACTTCCATTATCAAGTATTATAAGCATACATCATATTAAAATATCAATAAAGAATATGAGTAAGAATATATACTAACATTAAATATTTTATATAATAAATTTGACCTTTTATGAATATAGTCAATGCTTTTAACCATCTGCTTTATATTTAGTATTCTGGATACTGATCAAGAAGGAATGCATTTGAGTCTCCTGGTCTGTACAATGTTACTAACCCTAGACACTGTGAGGTTGGTGGATGATAACATAGACTGTGTGGTTGCTATTAAAATAGACTCTAAATAATCATAGATGACTATGAGTGTGTCAGTATTTACCAAAACAGCTGTGGCTGGCTAACTCAATTTGTTGTCACCATGGTGATAAGGTCAGGGTTACGGTTCCATCACGTGTGGACAATTAGCTTTACTCTGTTCTGAGATCAGAGATGACATTCCCCTCCCTCCCACAATCTTGGCTGACTTCTCTACAAAGACTTATTGGGTGACAGAATGTAGATGAAGCAGAGCAAATCTATCTGTGAATCATGCCTTCCTATATCCGTGTCTTTACACAAAGGGATATTTTTGTCTGTCGAGTTCTAACTCATCCTTCAAGACTCCAGTTCTACATTAAACAGCATGCAGAACGTGATGGTTGGTGAAGAACCAACCATCAGTGGTTGGTGACACAAAAGACAGCACTTTTGTCCAAAGCAATATTCCCATTGTATAGCTAAATTGCGTTTGTGTTAAAGAATGCTTGGGGCTTTGTTCACAGCAGACTTTCATCATGTATTGGTTGAATTGATGTTGTTTCTCTTGGTATGTATACCTATGATGAATTCATCATTTCTCTTTGAAAAAATATTTTAAATGATTGCTGAGCTTGTACTTGACTAGAATAAACATCAGAATATTAGTGCTAAAACGAGGAAAGTTATTATAACCTACAAGATAGTATAACTAATGTGCTACCAAACGTTTCAGAAAGTGCAGTACACATATTCCAACTGAATCTTGCTTTAAAGAATTATCATAGAAGTTTAGTATTTCTACTATGCTTAGAAAAAAGTGAATGTGAAGATACATTTTCTATCTCATCTTTGACACTTTTGAAGACGTTAAGTGATAGACAGAAAGATTTTGATAGAAGATCCCAAACTCTGGTATATTTTCAAAAACTTCTTAGTGGAATGTTCTCTCTCTCTCTGTCTCTTCTGTAAACACACACACACACACACACACACACACACACACACACACACCTCTAAATAAAATGGAAAAAGTCCTTTTCTAGTTAGTTTACTAGGATTATGAAAAGAAAAAAATTACACAGACATACTCAAAAATATTCCCAAACTTCAACCCTGAATAATGACTCTGTGCTTTAGATATGAAATATTTGCAAAAGTTCATTGAAAATTGATGACCCTTAGAATAGACTATTAAAAAAAAAAGGCTCTGCACATGACTCCAGTTCCAAAGAGATGGATCAAACCCACCTCCCAGAAGTTTCATCCAAAAATGAGACTGGAATCTATAATGAGAATCAAAAATGAGACTCTTATCTACAATTCGATATTTTTCCACTGAGCTCTGTTTTTCTTTCTGGGCCCCTCTGGCTTTCTCCTCTTAGATTTTTGTTTTGTGTTGCTTTTGATGTCATTTAACTTGATTTTGTTTTATTTTTGTAAAATGTCCGTATGATGTATGGTCATGTTCTAGTCCCACATCAAGGGTCTCATGTCTGAAGCGGCTTCGACACTGTAGTCACCTGTTTTACCATATCCCTTCCACCTGAATCTTGGGAAGAGATGCTATGTGATGTGTTAGCTCTATCTGTGATCTTCCTTAGACAATTTAGTGAATCTCATTATCCTGAGAAATTAAATAATAAAATATATTTTCCTATGTCCTGGAAAAGACAAGGGAGTGATTTACGAATATATTTAAAGGAAAATAACTGATTTTTTTAAGAATTTTTCCAGGATTATTGCCTTTGGGTAAAACCATGAGGCTTTGAAAGTATTTTCTGGCGCTGTAGCAAATAAAGTGGCGGCTAAAATGCTCTGCATAAGGGAAAATAGAATTTTAAAGATTGGGGAGAACTATGTTGGAGGAGGCTAAAAGGCAAAGAATCTCAGTATGTGGTTCAAAGACACATTCCAAGTAGAAGGGAGAGTTAGAAAAAATTTACTTCTAAGAGCAAAGATGTCTGCTATTCTATACTAAACTATCCTGTTTTCATGATCTGCTTAGCTGGACGCAATACATGCCTCCATCTTTGAGTCTGTAATGAACAGGTGTTATAAGGGGATAGAGAGTGGTAAGAATTTAGCAAGGCTTAGAAAGAGGTGAGAGGTATATTACAGATAGAGGAGAGAGAGGGAGTAAAGACACATTTGAGAATAAGTACCAAGCATCAAATGTTAAAGACCCGTGAGCAGATTGGATCGAGGAGTCTTAAGTGTGGCAATGAGATGTGATGGAGTTGAGGGTCAAGGGTTTGGGAAGGACCAGGTCGTGAAGGGCCTTTCATGCCATGTCATGAGCTGTTACTTTATCTTGAAGATTGTGGGAAATTGCCAAAAAGTATGAAGGAGAATATGTGGGTCAGACTTGTAGTTTTGACAGATTATGACACTGTGTCTACAGAAATACAATTTGAGAGAGATGAGATTCGGTTGGGGAGACACAGAAGGCTGTTGGGTAGTCCAGCACACTACAATGAATCCCACGTAGTAGTGGGGATAAAGATATAGAGATGAATTCAAGAAGTACAAGGAATACAAAATTACCAAAACTTGGTCCTTTATTGGCTATGGAGAGCAGGCAAGTAGTCAATGATAACTCATAAGTGTGAAGTCTGGGTCATACTATGGATGGGAATATGATCAACTGAGATGCATAATTCACTAGGTATGCAACCACTGGAGGATAATGATGAATTTAACTTGGGATATATTGAGAGCAAGGTGCCTCTGGAGCATCCAAATTGTGAGCTGTTGTTATTAACTATGTCCTAGGTGCTTTTCCCAGTAATTTATATATAGTAACTCATTTAATCTTCACAAGAACTCTCAGAAATGAATAATATTATTAACCAATTTTATGTAGAGGATACTAGAGCCTAGTGGTGCATTCTGACATTCTGGGAGAGGATTACAATAGAGATATAGACTTGGGAGAATGAGATATAGGTCATAACTGAGACCATTGGAGTGGATAATATTAAGTAGGGTGGGGAGTGTGGAGTGAGAAAGACAATGTGTTGAGTTTGGTATCCTGGGATGTAACAACACTAAATGTAAACTTCCTGTAGACCTCTAGTGATAACAGTGAGAGGCAGTGAGAGGGCTAGGATTAGGATAAACACAAAAATAGCTGCTATTAGAGGCTCCACCACTATCAAACATGTGTGACATGAACCAGAAAACAAAAATTTTTAAAAAGGACAAAGTTAGGAGCACAATGACATCACTTTGAGACTTGCCAATGATTTGTATTTATTGAGAAAACAATTCCATTCATCTTACTTTCATTCAAAACATACCAAGTAAATTATATCAGATATTGTATATCACACACATTTCTTGATTCAATTCAATAGATATAGTACTAATTTCCATTTTCCTAAAATTAGAAGGGGGTGTGAAATTTCATTTTGTTATGCTTAGACATCTCTGACAGAAGTGGGGCATCTTCCCATTCTTTCCACTGCTCTTCTTTTTACTCCACCCTCTGACTTCCACCGTTTGGTTCTTGCAGCAAATGTTACAGAGTGTCTGTTTCATGCCTGATTTTTGTCCTACAAACAAAACAGATAATGAGTGTTGCCCATGTGGATTTTGTACTTAGCAATTGTCTTTGCCTCACCATGGGCAGCGAGGCTGCTCAGAGAGGTCGAGGGCTGAGACGGGTTTGACCATGGTCCATGGTGGTCTTGCTCAAGCTCAGGTCCTCTTCCTGTAAACAGAGCACCTATTAGGAGATTTTCAGGCATGTCTCTTACTCCAGGGACTCAATTCAACTCAAGAAGAATTTAAACACTTTCCTACACATTCAAAATGGTCAAAATTCCTGTAAATGCTTAACTAGACTGAGCCCTGAAGAGATCCTTGAGTGTTCTACAACACATGACAAAATTAAGGAGGCTTTGGCTTTCTTACAGTGGCAGAAAACACTACAGTACTCCTCTTCCTGGTTCTTGAATCTTCAGTTAGACCTGAGATTACTCTGGATTTTTGCATCTGAGTTCACTAGCACATTTAGTACACACACACACACACACACACACACACACATATATATATATTCTCCACATCTTTAAGAAATCCTCACTTTGTTAGTGAAGTGAGAAATTCATGTTTTGGTATTAATGGCCAAATCCGTTTTTTTAAAAACTTGATCGTTGAAGGATTTTTTGGAGTACAAATGGTCACAGATCTCATTGAAATTTTTCTCTAAATTTGCAATAAACTAATTAAAATACAATGCTTTCTTCAACTATGAGGCAAATAAGAATTTATAAGTCAAGAAGTTTGAGCATTAAGTAATATAAAGCATAGAAAGAAGCCAGCGCAGTAACCAGACTAGAGGAAGCACATACAGTGTATTATTATTACATTACTATTAATATTGGGAGTATTGATAAACTCAAAATTGCCTTTCACTTTTATACTATATGCTTCCATATTTTACATTATGTAGAATCCATTTGTCCAAAACCAATTCTGACCTGAGTTGTTTTCTGTGTGAATAAGAAGCAGTTTCATCCCCTTAAACATATATTGTATCTTCCATTAGATATGAATATCTCATAAGACTAAGTGAAGTCAGTTGACCATTTGAATTATATTTCAACCTTTTGAGGAAATTCATGCTCAAATATCTCATCACTTTTACTCACAATTTAGTATAAATTTATCTATTTCAATAAAATGATTTTCATAAAACTGAAAAAAAGCTTACAAAACAACAAGAAAGGAATTTGACCTGATTTGGCAATGGACTAATAGTTTTTTATGATGACAGGCCACTGGACAGAGCTCCAAGATACTGAATGGGAGATTTCAGAATTTTTAAAAGTGATACTTTTCCTTTAAAACAAAAAAGATAAAATGCCATTTCAAATATGTAAAGAACCTGGAAGTTGTCACTCCCATCCTTACAAGAAAAACACTGAACAAGCTGAAAATCAATGACTTTTCTTGTACTAACAGAGAATTAAAGTCACAGAGCACACTGCCATCTGAGTCTGTGAAGACAGGTGAACACAGAGACTCACAGCTGAGATCAATTTATCTGCAGCAGAAGTAGCAGGGCCATCAACAGTAACAACATTTAACTGAAATTTTGATGAACTGTTTGAGGCTGAATATGGACCAGCATGAAAGAGAGCATCCAGGTGACTGCAGGCTTAGGGAGTCCCCAGAGCTTTCCTGGGCTTACTTCCAGGAAGCAAACCAGCTTCTCATGGTGAAGATTTAGAAAAGAGCTCCTCAAGAAAGACCCCTCTTGGCTCTGTCAGGGGGATGGGAAAAGTAACAATAGTGAGAAGCATTCAGATCCTCTACATAACAAAGCCTACTCTGTGGGGTAAGGACTTTGCCAGAGTCTTTTCAGAGCTGGAGAAGGACAATTGCCCAACTCCAGCCCATTCTAGCTTTCCTGTCTCACCTAAGGAAGAGGGGAGACAAATAAATACTTGAGAACATCACAGACCAGGAATAGAAGTCTTCTAAAGCTTGTAAGATAATACCACACTTGCCCTCTCCCATAGCTTACTACCACACTCGCAGGGCTCCAGCATAATAACAGTGAATTATAGTTGAAAGAGCTGCAAATCTCAGACTCCCAATGAGGAGGAGTAGTTAGGGAAGCCTACAGTATACAATGGAGACAAAAACATAAAAACTAGAAGAAATGGAAAGATCTACCTCTACAACTGTAGAAAACATTAAACACAGCCCAACTCCTAGCCAGATTAACATAAAATCTCACATTAAAGTCCTATTTACCTTAGTTTCTATTATCAGTCATGTTGAAGTCATGTTCAACATTGAAGAACAAAAACAAACAAAAACAAACAATTATAAGGCATGTGAAAAGGCAAGAAAAAATCATCTAAAGAGAAAAATTAAGCATTGTAACCACATTCAAATGTAACACAGATTTTAGAATTATCTGACAGCAAATTTAAAATAAGTATGACTAATATGCTAAGGGCTCTAATGAAAATGTGACAACAAGCAGGAAGTGATAGATATTCTAAGCAGCGAAGTGGAGACTCTAAGAAAGATTCAAAGAGAAATTTTTCTTTTTTTCTTTTTAAAGATTTTATTTATTTATTTATTTATTTATTTTTCCCCCAAAGCCCCAGTAGATAGTTGTATGTCGTAGTTGCACATCCTTCTAGTTACTATATGTGGGACGTGGCCTCAGCATGGCCAGAGAAGCGGTGCATCCGTGCACGCCCGGGATCCGAACCCAGGCCGCCAGCAGCGGAGTGTGCGCAGTTAACTGCTAAGCCACGGGACCGGCCCAAAGAGAAATTCTATAAATCAAAAACAGTATAACAGAAATGCATAATGCCTTTGATGGACTCATCAGTATACTGGACAAAGCTGAGAAAAGAATCAGTGAACTTGAGGATATGTCAACAGAAACTTCCAAAAGAAGACATAACAACCCATTACATGCATGCACCTAATAAACGAGAATCAAAATATGTGAGGCAAAAACTGATCAAACTGCAAGGAGAAATGGACAAATCCATTGTTGTCTTAGAGATTTAAATGTTCCACTTTCAGTCATTCATAGATCAAGCAGGCAGACTATTAGCAGAGACGTAGTTGACTTAACCAGCACCATCATTCAACTTGATCTAATTGACATTTATTAAATACTTCATCCAACAACAGCAGAATATGCATTCTTCTCAAGCTCATGTGGAAAAGTTACCAAAAGAGACCACATTCTGAGACATAAAACAGTTTAACAAATTTGAAAGAATAGAAATCATACAAAGTATGTGCTCAGACTACATGAAACTAAACTAGAAATCAGTAACAGAAAAATAGCTGGGAAATCCCAAAATATTTAGAGATTAAACAACATACTACTAAAAACACATATGTTAAACAAAAAGTCTCAAGACAAATTAAGGCAAATTTTGAACAATGAAGATGAAAATACTCCTTATAAGATTTTGGGGGATTCAGCAAATGCAGTGCTCTAAGGAAAATTTATAGTATTGACTGTATGTTTTAGAAAAAAAGAAAGGCCTAACATCAATAATATAAATCAATCAATCAATAATCTAAAAAAATCAATAATCCAAATCTTTCACCTTAGAAAACTAGAGAAAGATGAGCAATTGAAACATAAAGCAAAAAGAGGAAAGAAAATTTTAAAAATCGAAGCAGAAATCAGCAAAATGGTGAACATAAAAACCATAGAAAAAAACAATGAAACCAAAAGCTGATTCTGCGAAATGATTCGTGAAATTGACACAATGCTAGCCAGGCTAACCAAGATAAAAAGAGCAGTGACACAAATGACCAGCATCAGATATCAAAGAGCAGTCATCACAGCTGATCTCATGGACATTAAAAGGATGGTACAGGAATACTATCAGCAATTCTACACATGCTGAGTCTATAACTTTGATGAAATGCACCAATACCTTGAAAGACACAAACTATCAAAACTCACCCAAGGAAAAATGATCTGAATATGCCTACATCCATTTCAAAAATGGAATCAATAATTAATAACTTTCCAGCAAAAAAAGTATCAAATCCAGATGGTTTTACAGGTGAATTCTACCAATCCTTTAGGAAAGAAACATTACGAAATCTCTATACTCTCTTCCAGAAAAATAAGAGCAGAAGGATCACTTTTTAACTTAATCTATGTGGTTAGCATTACACTAATACCAAAACCAGATTAAGACATTACAAGAAAAGGAAATTATGGACCAATACCTCTCAGCCCCTATTGATAGGGATACCTTAAACAGATACAGGAGACAACTGAAAGAGCCTCCAATGGTTAAAGCTAAAGCAATTTGAGCAAAAAAATAAAGTACTAATGGATTATAATCAAAAGCATAACATACATATATTCATGATTGCATACTGATGTAAATAAATGATTGAATAAGAAAATAAATGTGAGACAACAGCTAAATCTCCCTGCAGAAGAATTCCAAATGAGATGGAAATAATTCCTCTCTCCTTAAGGAGGGACTACACATGGTTATTTCCTTCCAAACAGTACATTATGGTAAGTCATAAAAATTAGTAGCGTTACAGCAGAGAAATCTGACAAACAGGACCTCAGCCAGGTGATCAAGGTCAACATCAATACTAAAAAGTCATGCTGAGAGTATGTAATTCTGATATAATGCAATGGAAATAGCGTTTTGCCTCTGAGATCTTCCTCTCAAAAAACAGTAATCTGTGTCCAACCATGAGAAAAACACCAAGACAGATTCCAATAGAAGGTCATTCTACAAAACACCTGCTCAGTATGTCTCAAAACTGTCAAAGTCATCAAAATCAAGGAGTGCCTGGGAAATTCCGAGCCGAGAGGGGATCTGACAACTAGACATCATGTGGTGTCCTGGATGGGATCTGGAAACAGAAAAAGATATTAGAGGAAAACTAAGGAAATTTGAATAAAAGATGGACTTTAGGGGCTGGCCCAGTGTTTTCGTGGTTAAGTTTGTACACTCCGCCTCGGTGGCCCGGGGTTTGCAGGTTCGGATTCTGGGCGTGGATGTACACGCTGCTTATCAAGCCATGCTGTAGCAGCGTCCTGCATACAAAATAGAGGAAGATGGGCACGGATGTTAACCCAAGGACGAGCTTCCTCAGCAAGAGAGGGAGATTGACAACAGATGTTCGCTAGGGGCCAATCTTCCTCAAGAACAACAACAAAAAGGTGAACTTTAGTCCATGAAAATGTATCAATATTGGTTCATTAATTGTTACAAATGTAACATACTAATATAAGAGGTAGAAGAAACAGAAATAACTAACACACAACGACATTTGACAGCCTCTGTGCTGCATACATTTTATGTTACAAATTTTACAAAAAATAAGATTATTAATATCTTTATTCTTTATATCAGAGAAAATTAGGCTCAGAAAGAGTCATCGATGTGCTTAAAGTGAGTAAGATTTGCAGTTAGGACTTAGTTCTAGCTAACACCAGGGTCTACACCTTTAATTTCTCCTATTATCTCAACCCCAAATTTCCTTTGAAAAAATTCAAGTTTCACCTGGCCAGAGCATAATGATTGCTAATATTTACCACAAGGCTTTACTGTGTGCAAGCACTGTTCTACGTATGTGCTCATTTAATCCTTAAAAATCACTAGGAAGTGGTATGATGATTTGTTCCACACTTCAAGCCATTAAACACAGGGAGATTAACTTAATGGTTGTAAGTAACACAGAGATCATAAAGTGCTGGGATTCAAACCCAGTCTGTCTGGCTCCAAAGTCAGGTTCTTAATCAACCTTCCAGAAGTGTAATGTTTCTAGGATGAGAAATGGCACATTTAGGAAGTTCTGGGGAGAGTATGCACTCCCTTCACCATCTTCCATTTATTTTGTCATCAGAGCTGTGGCTGCATTTATGTATGTATTGTGCATGGGTACACGTGTGCATTTTAGAGATGGGCTGCTTTTGTGTGAATTCCTAGTAACCAACACACGCATTAAGGACATATGAGAACTTATTTGGGGATGATTATACTAAGACAACTTTATTTCAAAATTTAACTGTGCTGCAAGAGCCAGCTGTATTCCTCAGCTCTCTATTCTATTCCATTGGTTTGTCTGTTCTTCTGCTAGTATCATAAATTTAACTTTTAATTATTGTGCTTTTGTAATCTTTTAAATTACACCATTCTTCAGTTGGTGGAGATAAGTGGTGTTATGTAAACACAGCACTAAACTTGAGTTAGAAGACCTGGTGTTGGCGGTTACATGGCTCTGGTTAAGTTACATAAACTATGAGTTTTAATATTCTTATCTTTAAAATACAGAAAATAATTTCATAGGATGATTTGAAAATTAAATAAATTGGTGAATTAGAATGTGGCAAATTGAATAAAATGGTATATTTTACATTAGTGTGACAATTTATTACTATAAATGGATTTTACATAACTGTAATTTACATCAATTGTCAATATTATTTCTATGATGAAGATCTCTGACGTGTCTGAGTCAATAGAGAAAGACCACAATCCGGGGTCTTGGTGTTTGGACGATGAGTCTGGCTCTCTGGAGCCCTGGGGGTACCAGCATAAATAAATGTTCCCAGAGGCTGCAGGAAGCTTGTCAGTTAAACCATTTAATTTGAGGGTGGCCCTGAGATGGGATGCCAAGCTTATTCATGGATTCTGAGGTTCAGTGTTATAAACAGACTCATGGAGGTGATGGTTGTTCTCAGTCAATCCTAACAGAAGTACTCAGTCATAATTTCATTACTGGATTCACTGTAACATGGGCAGCTCGGCCAATTCAAAGGAGATGGTGAGACAAATCACACCACCTGGATCGCGAAAGTGGCCTCTTGACTCAGGGTTGGTGACATCCAGTGGGACAGCCCTGTTTCCAAATTCAAGAGTCTGTCAGAGAGTCAGAGAAAGTGTTTCCTTTTGGACAAATGCAATTCCCAGGTCACAAGCTGTGAATCCAGATCTAGAGCTCAAAGAAAAATTTGGCTTCAGAATTGGCATGGCTGAATGCAAGGGGTAATCTTAGGAAGTCAACAGTCCCAGGAACAGTCTCAGAGCCTCGTAATAGAGTCTGAACACACTCACCGGAATGCTGTAATCATTCCCTGGCTTCTGAGAGAGAGGGAGAGACTTGGGATACAAAACTAAAAATTATACTTATTTGCTAATTTTTGCAAATGGGTTGTAGGGGAGAAAAAGCCATTATCACTAAGTTTTGAGCCAAATCAAGCCTCCCTCTAGCGGCATGTCAGTAGCAATAGTCCCTTCTCTTCATCAGCATGTTTTTCATCTTACCCTTTCATTAACACAGTTGTGTATAAGCGGATCTTTCCATGAGCTGAGCTCATGCTCAACACACCCTGAACGCCCTGCCTTCCTCCTCCTGTGGTCACGCGTTCACTCTCCTTCTTTTTCTGCTCTCTCCTCCTCAAATTCCATGCAATGGTGTTAAAATGTTTGTGAAAATAGTGATGAGCCTTCCCTTCCTGCATCCGTGTGTTAGGGTATCTACTGAATGCCCTAGCTATCTTCTCTTCTCAAATCCATCCTTAGTCCTTCAGAGACACTTCTTGTTTTGAATTACTGGGTTCTGTAGCAGTGCTCTGCCTCTCACTCTCCCTTTTCCTACACAGACAGCCAATGCATGCGCCTTTCCCAACATAAGCTTGCGTGCTGTCTATAGTTTTAAGATTAATTTCCCATATTTCTAAGACATCCTAGGTACCTCTCCAGATACAATTGACATAATAAGCAACAAAAATATAGACCAACGAACCAAAATAATGTTTTTGATGGGCAAAGATTGGGGCTCAAATTTGGACTCAGCATACTCTGTGAGGTTTGAGTACAAACAGCTACTTATTTGGGTAAATGAAAATCATCCTGTATTCATAGGCCCACGCAATTGCCTCCAGAGTCAAAGGTTTGATAATATGAAATACAAATACCTGGTGTTCCGGTTGCCATGATGATTTAGTCTCCAATCCCTAGGTTCCTATACAGAATAGTATTGGGAGTAACACTCTTGGAAGAATCCCTTCTAGAATTTCTAAATGTTGCATAAAATTGCCCAATACTTCTATCCTCTTTCTATAAATCCTTCTGAATATAAGCGGCATCTACTTTTACCACTATTCCATCTATGTCTCCCCTCCATTCTTCACTACATTCATTGCTGAAGTTTCAACTCTGGTTCACTTTCTCCAGCATGTTCTCCAGCATGTTCTCCAGCTCCTCTTTCTCCATCATGTTCTCCCAAAAAGAACTCATCTGTCCTCATGTCTCAACCAGTCCTGTACACTCCTCCCCCGATTGTATAGTTGATGTGTCATAGGACCATAAACCTTTAGAGCTAGAATAAATCTGATCTGAGAGTCACCGTGGCTAAATCATCATCATCATCATCTATAAAAATAATTAAAAACAAACAGATGATCTGCTTATAGCCATTGAGCTCACTAGGTTGCTTTTTTCTCACATAAATTTAGAAATTCTAAAACCAAGCCCACCATTTTCCATGATATTCTCAAAATCTATTATATCTTCCCAAAGTCTTCAGCCAATGGAAAGATCGTTCTCAAAGTCACAAAAGCTCTATAATTTAGCTTTATTTTACCCCACTCCTTCATTATCCACACCTAGATGGTAGAAATATATCAGTTCTTCCCTCAAAATGTCTCTCACCCACTTCCTTTCTCTCAATTCAGACTGTTGTTCTCCACACTGATAATCTTGCCTTGTTCACACCATCAGTTCTGACGTTGACTTCCCAGATTTGAGTCTTTCTCACTAAAAACCATCCCATATCCATCATAAACTCTCTTGTCCTAAACCTTTGGTGGCTTGCTAGCCCAGACTACATGAAGGCAATGAAAAATCTTTGAATATACACATTTGTTGTTATTCTGATAACTCCCAGCTACAGGAGTGATGATGCTGATAATGGAGAGCAGGAACCAGACAGATGCCCATTAAGGGCTGAGATCATTTTTCTGACTGCTGAAAAGGACACTTAACTCTTCAGCCCTTGAAGTTTTTGGTCTGTTACATTTTTAATGTTTTGCTTAAGTTTTTAATACAACATAATTTGCATGAGGCAACTGTAAGGCTTTTATGTGATCCATTTCATTGCCTGAATCTTTCAGCTGGGTGAGGGCTGCATTAAGCTCATCCTGAATAATAGCTTCTATTATTTAAATCCGTTATTTAAATTCAATTTTGCCAAGAAGCTATCACTCCTACTCTATCTGCAAATATGGAAACTTAAACGTAGAATTTCCTCCTGAAATTTTCCATAGGGGAAAAAAATGTCATCCATTTAAATACATCCTTTGAGTACTGCAAATTCTGTGAGCAAACAACTTTAAACAACCTATTTATTTTTCATATCAAAATTAGGATTTTAAAAAATTTTGCTGATTATAAAAGTAATTTGTGTTTACTGTAAAAGAAAAAATGAAACACTGAAGAATCTAAAGTAGAAAGCAGTGTCTACTCAAAATGGCTATGCCCAATGGAAACATTGTGTTATCTCTATATTTTTTTCTAGATTTTTAAACATAAAGAAACATCAATATTTACCTAAGTTGCATCATATGATACCACGCAGACTGCATTTTCCAAAGACAGCCACAACAATATTCCCATCCTGCACGCTCTTCTGCAAGTGTCCTTGGCATTCTCTCAACAAGAATTGTTATTTCTCCACCTCTTGGAATCTGAGCAGGCCGTTGGATAGCTTCAATAGATAGGATATGGCTGCCATAATGTGGCATAAAACTAATTCTGTGCATAGCCCTTAACTGGCCTGGCAACTTCCACTCTCTACTTCTTGGAAGCTGACCACCATGTAAGAAGTAGGACTATTCTGAGAGCACCATGCTGTGAGGAAGCCCAAGAAGGCCTGGAAGATGAAATTCCATGTTGAGAGGTGAAGAAATTAAAGTTCCCCAAAGCACCAGACATGTGAATGAAGAAGCCATCTTGGAAGTGGATTCTTCCATCCCAGCTGATCCAGGTGATTTACACGTGGGTCAAAGACAAACCACCCAGCTGAGCCCTTCCTGATTCCTGATCTACAAAATCAGCAACAGAGTAAAATAGTTGTGTTTTAAAAATTATTACCAATAATTTTTAATGAAATGGGAAAATACTAATTAGGGAATATTAAGTGAAAAAACTTAAGTACGAAACTATAAATACAACATGATGTTAGATGTGCCTTAGCTTGTCTCACCTGCTCACTGCAGCAGCCACCAAAACGGGCTCCCTCGCCCAGACCTAACCCCCTTCAATGCATTCTCTACACTGAAGCCAGAGACATCTTCCTAAATTAAAATAGTTGTTTCAAACTCCAAAGTTCTGGGGTTATTTGTGATATAGCAACAGAAAACCAAAACATATTCCTTGAATATTTTTTATCATAAAACAAATTAAATCCACCTCATCTCTTTTAGTGATTCTCATATTATATGCATTTACCATATGCTAATTAACTCATCCCTTATAGATGTACTTTTAGACTGTTTTCTCTTTTATTATTGTAAATAATGCTGCAGTGAACATTTCTTTGCATGTGCACCTATCTGATTGTTTTCAAGGGTGAATTCTTGTAAGTCATATTACTGAGCCAAAAGATAATTCAAAAATTACATTTTGATATCTTCAGCGTGACTATATTTCAGGAATGTACAAATTTATTCTCACACCAGGAGTCTGTGAGAATGTCACTTCCATCATACTGGGCCTTATCAACTTTTATAGCCAATGTGGTAAAATATACAAAATTTCATTTTTATTGGCCATTTCTTGTATTTTGTAAATTGCTTGTGCATAAAGTATAAACCATTTCAAAGCAATTTTAAAGCTTAGTTTCTTTATATAAATAAATAATTTCATAAATCTATATACAGTAGACATTATTACTGCTCACCAATATTTCCATTCCTCCTCCCTTTCCAGAGGAGCACAGGAGGAATAAATTTCCCTAATTCCATGAACTTATGTACGGCTATGTGCCTTGAGTGGGGAAAAAAAAGAGGAACATGACATGCATCAAATTGCTAGTGCACCAATCTCCCACGTTCTTTCTTCCCCTGCTGCAGCAATCATGAAAACACAGGTTGATAGGAAGATTCCATGAGATCTAAATGGCCTGGAAGGCTAAGCCAACCTGTTGAGATAATTGCTCTGGAGAGTCTCCCAGACCCTCCCTCACCCTTTGTGTGAGAAAGAAGTAAACGTTTTGTTCATATTAATACATTGGGATGTCAAACTGTTTACCACTGAAGAATAACCTAACCTATCCTGACTAGTAAAATACACATCTGGGGGCCGGCCAGGTGGCACAGTGGTTAAGTGTGCATGCTCTGCTTCGGCGGCCCAGGGTTCATAGGTTCGGATCCCGGGCGCGCACCGACACACGGCTTGTCAAGCCATGCTGTGGCGGCATCCCACATAAAGTAGAGGAAGATGGGCATGGATGTTAGCCCAGGGCTAGTCTTCCTCACACACACACACAAAAATACACATCTGGTCATATATATGCTTTCCAAATTCAGACCTTGTCATTGGGTTTGTTGGTTGCTTGGCTTTATCCCTGTCTACACGTATATCAACACGCACAACATGGGTCACCTTGGTAGAAAGATTTAACAATCTGTTATGTATTCTTCCATATTTTTCATTCATGCTCGTAACATTATACAGATATATCCATATGCATATACATAGAAATGTATGTATGTATGTAAAGTGGGATTTTAGCCTTTGTTTTCCAAAAAAAGAAAGTGGATAATTATACCCCCTTTTCTGCCTCTTGCATTTCTTACTCAACAATAACTGGTGGAATGTAGTCACCTTCTATAGCTCTAATTCCCTCATTTTACCGATTGCTCAATAGAACGTAGTCTGCACGCAGTAGAATTCATTCAACCAGTCTCCTCTTGACCGGCATCCACTTTGATCTAGTTTTGTGCCATTAGAAACAATGCTGCAGTAAACACTTGAGTGCCCAAGTCCATTAATACGTCTGCTTTTATTTCTATTGGCATTCTTGGGAGAAGCCCGGTGAGGTTAAATGATATATGTGTTTTTATTTTTAATAAATGCTGTTAGATTACTTCTGCCAAAAACTATAACACTGCACATTTCCACCAGGAATATGAGATATTATTTCCTTTAATTCCCCGGGAGTATTAAGTGTGTAGCTCTTTCTAATCAATGTAAACTGCTATCTCATCACTTCTTAAATTTGCATCCTCCTGGCTACCAGTGCATTTAAGCATCTTTTCATATATCTGTGACCATTTACATTTGCTCTTCTATGACTTTTCCTTAGTCAATTATTCAACAGTGCTTTTCTCTTGTCAGTTTGGAGAAGTACTTTGAATAACATGGACAACTTACCCCTTGTCTGCCATTTGCATTACACTATTTTGTCCTCATGTATTTTGTCCGTTGATTTTAATTGTTTCTATAGCCACACAAAGGTTATTATCATTTCTTTTATAGCATTTAAGTTTCTGATCTTAGTTAAGACGTTATCCCTGACCCCTAAGTTGTAAGATTTTCTTGCAAGAGTATTGATTGTGGGTTTTTTTCTTACACTAGAGTATTTAAGTCATGAGGAACCTACTGTTTTCTTTTTTGATTTTTTAAAAGCTAAGGTATTATTTCTATTTAAAAAATGCGCTTAAGTGTACAATTTGAGAAATTGTGGTAATTATATATGATAAAGTAATCACAGTCAAGATATAGAACAGTTCCATCACCATAAAGTGTTTTCTTACACTCCCTCACACCCCCAGTGCCAGTCCCCAGCAAACGCTGATCTGCGCTCTGTTACTCTAGTTTTGAATTTTTCTATACTGTTGTATAAATAGAATCATCCAGTATAGACTTTCGTGCTTGACTTCTTTCAGTCAGCATAATGTTTTTGAGATTCATCCATGATGTTGAATGTATTAATCTTGTTACTTCTTATTGTAGTGTAGAATTCCATAGTATAGATAAACCACAATTTCTTTATCCATTCACCAGTTTTTGCCTATTGTAGATTGTCCTGCTATAAATATTTGCGTACATGTCTCTGTGGATATGTTTTTCTTTCACTTGAGTGAATATCTAGGAGTGGAACTTCTGGGTCACATGGTAAGTGTATGTCATACAGTTAGAGATACTACCCGACTGTTTTCCAAAGTGACTGTACCATTTTGCATTTCAGCCAGCAACGAACAAGACTTACAATTGTTCTATATCCTCACCAATGCTTGTACTCAGTATTTTTCAATTCAGCCACTCTGGTAGGCATGTCATTGTGGTTTTTAATTGGCATTTCTCTGATGATCAGCGATGTTGAAAATCTGTTCATTACGCTTATTGGCTACTCATATATCTTCATTTGTAAAATATATAGTCATAAATTTGGTCCTTGTTTTAGAAAGACCTTCACTTTTATTGGGATGTTTGACTTAATCTTGAGCTATAAGTGTTCTTTATCTATTCTAGATACAAGTCCTTTGCCTGATGTATGCTTTGCAAAAAAATTTCCAGTCTATGGTTTGCATTTTTATTTTCTTAACTTTGTCTCTTAAAACCCAGAAGCTTATAATCTGAATGAAGTCCATTTTATCATTTTTTTATTTATATTTTATGCTTTTTGTATCTTGTTTAAGAAATCCTAGTGTAACCGAAAGTCACAAAGATTTTCTTCAATGTTTTCTTCCAGAAATTTTATAATTTTAGTTTTTACATTTAGACCTGTGATCCACTTGGAATTAACTTTTTTGCATAGTGTTAGGTAAGGGTATAAGTTCATTTTTTTGCATATATCCGAATATATAAGTATTCCAGCACCCTTTGTTAAAAAGACTGTCCTTTCTCCATTGGCTTGCCTTGGCACTCAATTGCCCATACAAGTGTGGGTCTATTTATGGACTCTAATCTGTTCCGTTGGTCTATGTGACTATCCTTAAGCCAATCTTTTTTTTTATATAATTTTTATTTATTTATTTATTTTTCCCCCCCAAAGCCCCAGTAGATAGTTGTATGCCATAGCTGCACATCCTTCTAGTTGCTGTATGTGGGACACAGCCTCTGCATCGCCGGAGAAGCGGTGCGTCGGTACACGCCCAGGATCCGAACCCGGGCCACCAGCAGCGGAGCGTGCGCACTTAACCACTAAGCCATGGGGCCGGCCCAAGCCAATCTTGATTGTTATAGATTTATACTAAGTTTTGCAATCAGGTAGTGTAAGTCTTCCAAATTGACTCCTCTTTTCCAAAAACGTTTTAGGTATTCTAAGTCCATTGCCTTTTCATATAAACTTTTAAATCTGCTTGTCAATTTCTTCAAAAAGCCTTTTGTTTGTCACCTTCTCAGACCCTGGAGCATCCCGGATGCAGAACCCAGAACTGGGGGGATGTGACTACTGAGGGGGCCCAGAGTATGCAGTAACAGGGAACAGATTAGCCTTCCTGCCTGAAACAACTAACAAATTGGAAAATACATTAAAGAAAGTTTCTCAAGACATTGGACATCGAGTAATGAAGGACAGTGACCCCTGAGAGATGAGAAACAAATGAAGTGAGCCCTAAAATTGCCCCGGCTATGACCCGGAGAGAGTTTCCAGGCAGCAGCACAGGGAGGGGAACCCAGGGGGAGCACAGCATTCTCCCTAAATTGAGGAGAAGGAGCTGGGACCCAGGGGGCTAAGGCAGCTAGAATCAGCAGGGCAGAGCATTGAAGAGGAGAGCACTGCAAGGAGAGAGAATTGCAGAGATCTACGAGAGTATTCTTCAGCACGTGCATGTGAGGAAACTATCAAAAGGATTAGAGGGGAAAGTCTTCCAGGATAATGGGGGGCCAGAGCAGTGCCTGCTCACACCGTCTGGAGTGGAAAATCCTCATAATTATAAGGACTGGTAGAATACTGAAAAGTTTTTCCTCAGTAGTGGAGAAAATTTTACCCTAGACTAGGCGTTACTCTGTTCCCACCTAGCAAAGCTTAAAGCACAACCCAAAAGCATCAAATTGTTTCCAAGTAACTTAAATGCATCCCAAAACGAAGCTTAAGTATATTTATAGGAATGTTATAACATATAGCACCCAAAAAGGAAAAAACCACAAAGCCTGGTATTTTTCTCTTAGAGTGTTTTAGCAGATAATGTCCTTGCCTAGGCTTAAACTTCAAACTCGTCTCTTAAGCAGTGGCCCTAGTCATAGTTCAGATCTTTTGTCTTCAACTGAGCCACTTTGAGTCCTCTGCATATGTGTAGTTTGTGAGTCAGAGATATGGGTACACCCATCCCTCCGCCCCCCGCCACCCTCTTCAGTGGTCACAGCATTCCAGCTTCAATCTTCTGGTCCCCACGTGCACCCCCACAGCTGCTGTGTGCACTGCCATGTGGAGGCAGAGACAACACTTGTAGAGCTTCTGATCTCCCCTCCTTCCTTCTATTCCTCAGACTGAATAATCTCAGTTGGCCTATGTTCGATGTCACTGACTCTTTCTTCTGCCTGCTTACATTTGCATTACATCTTATATTGAGCCCATCTAGTGAATTTGTCATTTCAGTTATTATACTTCTAACTCCAGCTTTTCCATTTGGTTGCTTTTTATAATTTCTATCTTCTTATTGATATTCTCTATTTGGTGACACATTGTTCTCCTGATTCCTTTTGTTCTTTGGACTTGGTTTTCTGTAGCTCTTTGAACATATTTAGAATAGCTGACTTAAAGTCTTAATCTAGTAAGTCCAAGGTCTAGGCTTCCTGAGGGACAATTTCCATTGGATTCCTGTGTATGGACCATGTCTTCTTTTGTATTGTCTCATAATATTTTTTTCTTGAAAACTAGACATTTCAAATAATATGTCTGACAACTCTGAAAATCAGATTCTCTCCACCACCCAGGGTTTGCTCTTGCTGCTTGTTATAGATTTTATTGTCTGTTTAGTGACTTTTCTGAAATAATTCTTTAAGTCTGTATCTTTGTCATGTGTGGACACTGAAGTCACTACTTATTTAGCTTAGCGATCAGCTAATGATTAGACAGAAATTGGCTTAAATGTCTAAAACCCTTAAGTCTGTGGGTATTTGCCCAGCAGCTCTGTGTGCATGTTGGGGCGTGTCCTTGACACTCAGCCAGGTGATTTACAACTCTGCCTCCGCTGCAGTTGCTGCTTGCACAGAGCCTCAAAGTCAATCAGGGGTGAGGACTTGGGACTTTCCTCAAGTCCCAGGTGTCTCCTGAACACATGTATAGCCCTATGCATGTGTGTGACATTTTAGCCCCTGTGGACATCTCATTTGTTCCTTTAATAGTCTTGTCTTCCTTCTTTAAAAGTTAAGACATTTAAAGCTTTAGATTTTGAAGAGTTCAGCTGTTCTGGGTCATTTTATTTTGTTTGGGATTTCTTTTATATTTCTCCTATAATTCAAGGGTTTTCTAAAAATATGTTTCTTGATTTCCAAGTGATTAAGATTTTTTAATCACTCTTTTATTATTTAGTTCCAATTTTTTTGGATTATAATCAGAGAATATGGTCAGAAAAATTTAATGTTTTCTTCATGGCTAAGTCCATTTTTTAAATATGTACATGAGCATAGAAAAATCCAGTTTTGCATTTGAAGTATGTAAATTTCTATACACAGTTATAAAATCAAATTTGAGTATGAGCAAATTCCACTATATCATTTCTTCAAAAAAAATTTTTTTTCAAAGGGAGACTGAAGCCAACCGAAAGAGTGGCCAAAGCTGGAACAATTTGAGCAACAAAATAAATAAAATAGTATGGGGTTTAAACCTAAAATATAAAATAAATTTCTGTAAGTACATACTGATATAAATAAATGATTGAATACATAAATAATTAGGGAGAGAATAGACAAATTTGTCATGCAGAATTCCAAATAATTTATGAAGCAACTCTACACTCAAGGACATGGAGACTAACTCTCACTTCTTAAGTGTGGGCTGTGCATAGTGACTTCCTTCCAGAGTACAGCATGGAAAGAGGAGGGGAAAATTAACCTTACAGTGGAAAAACACAAACACTACTTCATCCAGGTTAACACCTATGCGATAAACCACTCTGATAGTATGTTCCCTTGATATGATGTAATGGGAAGGGCACTTTACCTCTGTGGTATTTCTGCCAAAAATCATAACTTCAGTCTAATCATGAGAAAAAAATCAGGCAAATCACACTTGAGGGACACTCTACAAAATATCTGACTAGCATGCAAAACTGTCAAGGTTGAGGTGTCAACAAAAATGTCAGAATAAGACCTGTCAAAGTTCTCCCTCCATAAAAGCAATGAGAAACTGGCAAAAATGTTCACAATAAACTTTATTAAAGCTCTATAAATTAATTTAGCATTTGTAGCAACTTTGAGACTAGTCAGTGAAAAAAACCTTAAAACAAACAAACAAAAAATCCCACTGAATCTCAGCAAAAACAGCAAGGTTTGTGGCATTTTAACTTACCATTTTCCACTCCTCAGCTTTGGAGGCTTTGAACAATAACAGCCTGCATTCCTAACGTAAGAGGGAGCAGATTGCGGCTGGAGCTCTCTCTCAAAGACTCGTTACCAAGATTGTTATTGGACCAATCTTATGGTTCCCTGGCAGCCCTCATGCAAAAACCTGTCTTTATTTGACCTGATTCAAATTATCCCCGTGCTAAAGCTTCATCTTGGAAAGCATTTGTCCACTGTTTTAAAATCTTGGCTTCCTGAGGCAATAACAGTTGGGGCAAACAATAGACTAACCAAAAAGCTTGAAAGGAAAAGCTGAGGGATGAGATGGCCACAGGGGCTAAAATGTCACACACACGCATAGGGCTATACACGTGTTCAGGAGACACCTGGGACTTGAGGAAATTCCCAAGTCCTCACCCCTGATTGACTTCGAGGCTCTGTGCAAGCAGCATTAAAAGAAGCTAGAATATGATAGTATGTTCCAAATGCTGGGAGAATATCACTGTAAATCTAGGCAGCTCAGCTATCTTTTAGGATAAAGCCCCACTGAAGATTAGTTCAGTCCAAAATTACAAGAAACAACATAAAGAAACAATCCAATATGAGCAAGAATCAGTGGATACCAAAAGAGTAGTACAAGTATCCTGAACTTGCTGCATAATAGAAATGTTGGAGAAAAGCTATTAAAAAAATCATAAGAAAATAATTTACAAAAAATAGGAACTGAGCAGGATATTATGACTAAAAGATAGTCTTAAAAAAGAACAGATCTTGAGCAATTAATAAACATATTTTCTTTAAAATTACACATAGTAATTTTAGAAGAAGAAGATTAACTGGTATTATATATTGAAGATATTACACAGAAAGAGAAATTCAAAGATAAAGATGTTGAAAACCTAAGACATCGGTCAGATAAACTGAGAAATTCAACATTTAGTCGATAGGGGTTCCTTAGCTGAATATAGAAAACGAAAGTGGCTGCTCAAAAGATAACATCTGAGAATTTCACAGAGTCAATGAAAGACATGAATCCTCTGATTTAGGAAACATTGGAGGCAGAAAAATCACACCTACGAATTCAAGTAGAAGTGAAACAGCAGAATATAAAATAGAGACAGAAGATCTGAAAGGTGGCCAGACGAAAAATGCAGTGTTTACAAAAGGACAACAATTAAACTGGCAGCATTAAAAGAAGCCAGAATATGATAGTATGTTCAAAATGCTGGGAGAATATCACTGTAAATCTAGGCAGCTCAGCTATCTTTTAGGATAAAGAAAAAAATACATATACCAAGAGTTGAAAATAATGTGAAGCAACTAGAACTCTTACGCTGTTGATAGGAAAATAAATTAGTACAATAACTTTTTTTTCCTTGCTAAAATGGAGATAATATGGTTAGCACATTATAAGCATTCAACAAATATTAGTTTTTTACTGTTTAGTAGAGCTAGAGATGAATATCATAAAATGGTTTAAACGTCCAAGTTCACTTTACAAAGAAAAATAAGTGCCCGAGTCAATGAATAAGCAAACAAACAAACAAAAAATAGAAATACCTTGTGGTACTGAGAATGGATTCCTAGGAATCATTAAAAAAATACAATATGCTCAACTTGAAATATATGTAATTAGAATTTATAAACATTTAATATAATGCATAGAAAAAGGCATCTTTAATTTGGTACTCTCTTTTCTAACATTTGATTATTTTTTGTTTGTTTATTCCTGATGGAATAGCCTCTTAGGAAGTTATTTTCAAATACATGTTCCCAGAAGTTCTGTGAAAATCATTTTGACACTGGGTGGAGAGAGGTTGGAGATGAGAAGGTGGAGTTCTCAGGGCTCACTCCCAGTTCAACTAGAATAACTCCTTTATTTTTCTGCTTATACACTGAGCTTTCGTACACGATAGGAGACAGGGGCAAATTGCTATTTTTAATCACAGCTACTTTTAATTAGAATCAAATTAGTAATTAACAGAACATTTTAGTAAATTTGTTTAGGCACATTCAGCAGTAAGAGAAGGGGTGTGCTTAATTGTTCTATAAAATAAAGAACAAAATACTTTGGGGCTATAAAGAAATCTGGTAAGAGTGGATGAGAAGATAAGGAAGGAGAGAGAGAGAGAGAGAGGCAGAAGAGAAGCTGAGATTGAGTGAAGGAGGGTCAATAAATCTTCCTTGTGGTGGAGTGACCAAATGGCGATGCCTACTCTTCCATTGGAAATTATGGTGTTTCTCTGATGTAAGACCGTCATCTGGCTCTCTCCCATACAGTAAGTAGAGCTTATTGATGAATTTTCCTTACAATTTAAATTGCTAAGATGGCTGAGAGATGTTTGACAATGTATTTAGAAGCAGTTCTCTTGGAAAGGGGCACTGAGGTAGAGGAATCCATGAAAATGTCACCACAGGAGTTTGTATAAATCCGTGAGGAGAGTCTGACTTCCATGGGGTGTAGAATTTTAGGGGTTGGAAGTGTTGAACCAAGTCTGGAATCTGGGCTTCATGAATAATGTTTCATTTGGAGAAAGGATTTTATGCTAAGTTTGAAAATTATTCCTGTAGTAAATGATTCATACAGTTACATCCTGTTTTGAACACAGAAGAAGCCATGCCATTTTCCATACATCATAAGAATTTTTACTGAAGTTGAATCTACTGTAAGAATCACACCCAAAAAAATGGTTTAACTCAATCCTTTTCTGGCTGGATTGGAGGTGACATCTATACTAATGGAGTAGGGACCATAGTCACAAAAGAATTGTTGATTTCCAAGAACGAAGTGGGACCAAGGTGCGCCCTTGGCAGGGGACCTTTAGCTACTTCACAGTTAGTAAGCTTTTGCTATACAGTGTGACTTTCCCTAGGGTACTATTTGCTGGTCAATACATGGCTCCGCTATTCTAAGCCACTTCATTGGTCAAAGTGTGAGTCTCTTCTAAAAACCTAACAGGGTCAAAAGTTGATGGTCAATACTCATTTGTTGAATGAATAGTTGAATGAATAAGTGAATGTATGAATGTCATTTAAAGCTTTGTAAATATCATGTTCTCTATTGGTAAAACCTTTCTAACCCATTTTTTAGAGATTCTTTCATTATGAAAGGAGAAATATAAACGTAAATCTTATAATGATAGTGCTTTGTCAATTGTGAACGTAAACACAGTATTTAGTAATACCACTTCTGGTAGTAGAATATGAATATGAACCTAAACAATAGTCACACAAGGTCATTTATGTGTGGTCATGATTGGAGGAGCCTATTTGCATGAGATACAAGGAGCCTTCTAAAGAAAAGTTCATTTTAAGAAAAAAAGAGTCAGAAAAATAAATCTGAGGATAGGCTGAGGTTAAAGAAGATTGGCCATCTGGGGCCTGTGTTGATCATGTTAACCTTTAGCCCTAATGGTTTTCCTTCCCCCTTCTCTTTATCCCAGGTTCTTGTGCCAGAGTACAGAGGAGTGGAAACTAAAACATATATTTCAAATAGCTACTTCCTTAAGAAGTCTGTTAGGCGTTGGTACCGTAACTCACCAATATTCTGGGATCCACACAAGAGAAATGTGAAGAAAGAAAGAGAGAATGACGTTCCTTACTTGTGCAGAGGACCTTGAGCAGAGTGAAGCCACCTTTTACATGTCTTAGATCCTAGAGTGTTTACTGGTGACATCGGCACTAGAGGCCCTTTTGGCACAGGTGTATGGCAGCATAGAGAGGCATTTGTCCACTCATTCATTTACACGTTCCTTAACCGAGATTTATTGGGGCCTTAGATAACGTGCTGAGGATTTAACTGAGTAACACAAACCCCTTTATTGAAGGCAGTGTTGGACAAAACAAACAAGTAGATCAATACTTCCAGGACACTGTGAAAGAGGAATGCGCTATGTGATATAGGATTTTTTAGATGGGCAGTCAAGACTACTCAGAGAAGATTTCTATACCAGGTTCATAACCTGAGTGTTAAAGGAGGAGTAGATGTTAGAGGAAGCATGTTTTCATGGCAGAGACAAGAGTAATTGTGAAGCACACAGACATGAGACAAAACTAAATTTGCAGAATATTTTGGCAAACTACATGCCATCATCTACTGAATCCTTCTTTGGGTTTATCTAAATAGGTCATAAAGTTCATAAAGTATTAATTTTGAAATACTCAAAGGAAATAGGCACAATTTTTCAATTTGGTTTGTTAACTCTTCTGTCCTTACGCCTCTTACAATCTACTTTTCAATAATGACTCTGGTATTTCCGTTGGTTGCTTCTCTTTTCAGCTGGCTTTTTACAGTATCCCAGGTCAAGTTTCCTGTATGCCAAGCAGTAACTGTGAATTCTTTTTTTGATCATAAAGAAAGCTCCAAAACTTTTTTGTCTTCACACTGCCTCGATCATTGCCTCTGCAGAATAGAAACCAATCTCTATATTTTTACATAAACTTTCTTAGCACAAAAATTCACAAACCTGACTGGATATTCTTTTTGCTTAGATGGTCTTGGTAGCTATGCTCCTCAACTGACCACCTTGCAAGTGGGCAGTTTCTATAATGAAGTGAAAAATGAGATTATGTTGATTTAAAACTTTGTGATATGTTCTGATATCCATTCCAGGTGCCTGTGGTTCAGATAGATATTTTTGGCAATGTTCTGCAAAGTTGGAAAAACATTGCTCTGTGGGTTTCTGAGAAACATTTGCTATTTTTCTCATATACGTCGTGCTAGTAGCAACTTCTAATCAGCAGGAAACAAAGGGCATGAGCAATTTATCCATTAAGTGAGTCATATGAAGTAAGCAAAAGAAGGAGACTTGCTGATGGTTAAAAGTGATATTTTTACATTTTGGTCAATGACCATTTCTCATAAATGTTTTAACATATGCTAAACTGAAAGTATTTTGGTTGAATTGTTAGTGAGCTAGCAAAATCTCAATATTTTTAACATGATTTTTTTTTTAAAGAACTCAAAAATAACCATGGAGCTTTTTCCAAGACTACTTAAAAATCACTTTTCAGTTGAGATGCCAAACTTTTAAAATCAGTTTTGGAAAATAAGAAATCTATATAAATTTATCAATTAATATAGAAATAAAGTGTAAAAACCAAAGAACAAAAGAAACTCAAATGTTAGAAATCTTCTAATTTTTGAAGAACTTTAAAAACTAAAATTTTAAAGTACAATTCTATTAGTATCACTATCTAGTTTTCTGCATTATTTTTTCCAATTTTTTTATTTTGAAAAATTAAAATCTATATGAGTTGTAAGAATTCATCAAAGGACATCATTTTACCACATTTGCTTTTTCTTTCTCAAATACTTCAGCATGTACCTTCTAAAAACAAGGATACCCTTCTACATTACTGTAATCAAATTATCACAATCAGAAAATATAACATTTAAAAATACAATTATTTAATATATAGTCTATATTTAAATTCCTCCAATCGTCCAAACAGAATTCTTAACAGATGTTTTTTGATCCAGAGTACATGAAGAATAACGCATTGCATTCAGTTGTTATTCTCTTTAGTTGGCTAATAAAGCAAAGCTTTGTTAATTGTTAGTAAATCAAAGCTAAATTTATTACAACTAGTTGAAGCAAGGGAGAATCATCTTGACAGAGTAAGATTCTCAAAACAGAAAAAGTTCATATGGTTCCAAATTGGAAGAATGCACCTCAATTGGATTCATTTAAGGTTTTTCTCATGATTTGACTGGAGTTAAACATTTTTGCCAGGCATACTACACAGGTGATTTTTGCGTCCTCTGTACAGAACATGATGTCAGTTTCTTCCATTATTGGTGAAATATGGCTTGATCATTTCTCCAAGGTGTCATCTCTCAGATTTACTCACTGCACAAGTTCTTTTTAGTAAGTAATCTGTGGGGGAAAGTTTATGAGGACATAATATTGTGTTCATAAATCCACTAATTATTAGCTTCCATTGATTCTTTCTGTCGTTACTATGATAGGTGAAAAAGAATAAATTTTAATTTCTATAATTTTTTCAACATGTTAGTTGATATTTGTCCATAAAGTAGAGCTTTTCCTTTTCCTCACTTTGTAATTACTATTATTTAATAGCAATATACATATTAGGTTCCTTTCTTATTGCAGTGTGTTATGTTCTTATTCAGATTGATAGCCAAGCCATTCCCCATTTGGCCAGTGGGAGCCTATTCATGCATGCTCCAGGATCCTTTTGATATGTAACTATAATTTTTAAAAGAAATTCCTTACTTTCTGTAACAAGAAGACTTTCTAGTCTTACCTTGTACTTTCCTTGCCTTAGCCCCGGAATCAATATTTCTCCAAGAGACCCGCGTTTTTTTCTATCCATTTCCAAGCCATTGCCACTCACCCCCCTGCAGGTAGTCATTTCATTGGCTTCAGGTTTTCACTTCCTGTACTTATTTTTTCAAAATTAAAGCAATATATACTAAATATTCCTTCTCATTCTTTCTTATCCAAAAAAGGAGTGCATTATAGGTACTTTATTGAACTTAATTTTTTTTTTCACTAAAGAGCTTGTCCTGAAAATCACTGCATATGAGTTCATAGAAATTTTCTTCATATTTTGGTTTAAAACTGCATAGAACTTCATTTTGTGGTGAACAGTCATTTATTCAGTCAATCTCCTGTATATGGGCTACATTTTTTAATTGTACTTTTGTAAGTGTATCTTAACAGTAAATTCCTAAATTTGAAGTTTTGTTAGATACTGCCAAATTCTTCCCAGAGAGCTGAATCTATGTTGTATTTATATCAGCAATATATGGAAGTACTTGTTTCCAAAGCCTTCAAACAAAGTGTTCTCAAACTTTTGTGTTTTATAAATCTGATAAAGAATATATGGAATCTTAGTATAGGTGAGATAAATATGAAATTCTCTTATCATGAGTGAAGTTAAATGTCTTTTCATATGTTTAAAAGTCATTTGTATGTCTCTTGTGTCTCTTTTTGTAAGCCATTTATATCTTTTGCCTTTATTTTTATTTGGTTTTGGTATTTTCCCCTGTAATTTAAAATGTTCTTTAAATACTTAGAATGATCACTTTTTACCTGTGATATATACAAATAATTTCCTTTCTATGTATCAATTTTATTTCCATGTTTTTTTGGGGGGGATGTCATACAGAATTTTTTTTCAATATTTCCTTTCATTGCATCAGGATTTTGAGTTATAGGTAGACTTTTTTTCACCCAGTTTATAAAGGAATACCATGTATTTTTCCCTGGTAGTTGCATAGATTTAATTTGTGTATTTAGATCACTGATTCATTTGGGGTTTCTTTTTCTTTTCCAATTCTCGTGCCTCTAATTGTTTCTTCTAATCTAATTTCATGGGCAATACCTCTAATTTATTGTTAAATAATAGTGGAGATAGAAAGTATTCATGCTTTATTCTTGAACTTGATGGGTATATCTCTTTTTCTTCCACATTAAGATGCTGGCTTTAGGGCTGAGTATATAATGTTATATGTATGTGTGTATATTTCTATATTATTGAATAAATTTTAATCAGAAATGGGTGTTGGATTTTATCACGGGCTTTTTAGCATCTATGGAGATAATTATGTATTTTTCTTTTATATCTATCAATATAGTGAGTTTTACAAATGAATTTCTATCTTTAGATTTATTAAATAAACTTCAATTAATGATGCTATATCTTTTCTTAATGTAGTATTAGATTTTGTTTGCCAATGTTTTATTTAAGATTTTTAGATTGATGTTAAGAAACAAAATTGGTATGTGCTAAATTTTTTCAGTTTAGGAATCAATGCTATTCTTGCTTTCTAAAAATATTTTAAAGGGTTCCTTAATTTTCTACGTTCTGTAACAATTTATACAGCATTGGAATTATCTAATCTTTGAAGTTTTGATAGAATTCTCTGTGGAATCATCTGGATGTGATGCTTTTTTATTGGGTAGTTCTTTAATAACTCTCTCACTCTTTCTGTGTCTCTTTCTGTCTTTCTGCCTTTCCATTCTCTCTCTTTCTCTCTTTGTCATATGCAAATCATCTGTTTAAACTTTTTGTCTCTATTATAATCAAATTTGATAAATTATATTTTTCTGAGATATTATCTATTTCATCTAAGTTTTGGCATTTATCTGCATAAAGTTTTGCACAGTCTTCTCATAATATTTTAAATCCTTCTGTTTCAATTGCTGTTTTATCCTTGTTCTCACCCTTGTTCTTCAACCATTGTTACCACCTCTGTTTTAATCTTAGACCTACAGTTAAATATATTCAGTGCTGAAAATCAGTCCTTTTGCTCAAGTTTCTTCAATCACGTCTTGAGTGGGGTAAGCTTGTCCTGTAATTGATTTTGCAGGAAGGACTCATACAGTATTCCTGGAGTTCTTACAGGATTAAACAGTTTCTATAGACTTGACACTTGAAAAACAGTTTTGCTGATGTAACACCCGTAGCTCACACTTTCTTTCCTTGAGTTATTGGAACAAAGGTCCCACCTTTGTCTTGGTTTCAACGTCCTTGTCTAGAATTTTGATGTCATCAGATTTTCTTTCATTGATATGTGACTTTGTCTTTTTGCGCGAATATTCCAAGGATAATTTTCTTTATGCTTAAAGAAAGATATTGAAGCTAAACATTAAAGGGCATATTTTTTTCAGTATATGGTGATCTCTTCAATTACATAGCTTCGGGACTTCTTTGTTTCTGAATTTTTTTGAATTATGGTTTAAAATATTTTCAATTATTTTATTTTAGTCTTTAACATCTCCAACTATGCCTGTCTTTTATCTTCTTTGCCTATATTGATCAATTTCTCTCTGAACATTTTGTTTCTTTCATTATTTCAATTTTGGTTTGTCTTAGTTGTTAGAATGCCTTTCCTAAATCTTCCTTATTAACTTTGACGTTTAAGCTTTTCTCTCTTGGACACTCTGTAATGTAGCTAATATTAACACATGTTAATATTTATCTTAATATTGAAAACTTATTTTCAGAGTGAATGAACTTAGATGTCCATTTCTGTTCTAAATTTTGGAATTTATAATTCAAAGTTTTTTAATGCCAGTTTTTACTTAAGCTTGTTTAATTCAGTTTGGAGTGTTGTGTTAAAGGTTTTACTTTAATTATTTAGTTAATTAATTAATTTCCTTGTTAGCTCTTTTATTAGAGAGAATTTTTATCAGTTGAGATGTTTTGATTCTCCTTTTCTTGTTTTCTTTTTATATTAGGTCCATATGGAAGTACTCTGCAATTTTTAGTTGATTCAGTATTTGAAAAAAATTATTCTGGATTGGCAATAACAAATGTCTACATACAAGACTTTCAGATGGCTAATTAGGTTTCTCTGTTCAAGAGTTCTCTCTTCTGTTAATATTTTGAAGTGCAGTTTATTTAATGGATACTACTCTTTTCAGGGAAAGAGGCTTTGATTTGTCTTCTCTTTTTATCATGTCTTTTTTTCTTCCTTTGGAAAAATAAATTTTCTTTTTCTTTTACATCTTGCCCTTCACCATGAAGTCTCAAATGTGTGCCTCCTGCTTCCCTATGTGCTCTTCTCCCTCAGAAGTAGTGATACAAAATGAAAGGAGTAAAATAAAAATTATACAAGGAAAGAAAAAGATAAGCAAAAACTGTTTAAAATACTTAAGAGAATATGCTACTTGGATAAAATTGATAGAATGATGAGTTTCAAATAACAGAGGACACAACTTAACACTGGCTTAAATATAGGTTGGATTTATTATCTCTCATTACAAAAAGGCGAAGTTGGGTTAATTCCGTGACTTATTGTTCTCAAAGGCACAGGTTACTTTACCCTTCACGTTGTCATATTGAATTTTGTTTTCACATTTGCCGTCTTATGGTCTAAATCACTTGGACAAGAATGTTCTTCTGTAAGAAATAGCAAAGGCCAGAAGAATGTCGTTTTCTTGAGGGAGTAAGGTAAACTTTCTCAGAACCTTAACTTCCCCCACTGCCACAAACCTGGTATTTTTCCTTCATGTCTCCTTGTCCAGATTTCATAAAATTATATATAAGTTTACCAAGATTTATTTTTAGATAAATAAATATTTTCTTGTCCTGGACCACCAGGTATTTAAACTCTGTGTTCTTTTAAAAAACACAAAAGGGGTATGAGACGATTGTTGATTAAACCACCAATTGTGTCTGACACAGATAATAAACATAACAAATTCCACTAAAACATAAGTGTATTTAATGGGAGATAAAATAATAAGAATATCCTAAGAATATGAAGGATAATAATCTTGAAAATATCTTAGAGTAAATTAAAATTATAGGATCATCTTAGAACAAGTATCTGAAAGATAATAATCTTAGAACATTCAGTAGAGTTCTTAATGATTTTTCTCTCTAGATTAGAGTAACTGTAGGACGTCTTTGGGAAGAAAGTCACAGCACAGAGAACTTAGCTCTCTAATTATTTCTAAAGATTCAACTCCTAAAATTTGAGATCTTACATTTGTGGACAGGCAATATCAATTACCAGTTAATGCTGATCCTTCTGGTTCTACAGACTTACAAAGCTGGTACCAAATTCTCCCCTTACGAAACATAGTGCCCAAGAAAGTATTAAAAATTATTTAACTGTATTCTTATTAGGGATCATATGAAGAGGCAAAGGAATTGAGCATTATTTTCTCCCCACTTCTCTTCCTCTTTTGGGAGAACTTGTCCGTTAGAAATCGTGCCTCCTTAGCCTTGATGACTGGGCCAGACGGAGTAATATGCAGCATGTTGACTGTACTTAATAATACTGTATTGCATATTTGAAAGTTGCTAATAAAGAACTTACAAGTCCGCACTACAAGAAAAAAATTTGTAACTATGTATAATAATGGTTGTTAACTAGACTTATTGTGGTGATCATTTTGCAATATATACAAATATCAAACCACTGTGTTGTACACCTGAAACTAATATAAGTGTTATATGTCAATTATACCTCAATAAAAAAAAAAGAACACAATAACACAAAACAACATAAGAAAATGTAAGGTACAACATTCCATTAAGAAGAAAGGAAAATGAACTTATTTCCTCGTTTATGTAAAAAAATGCAGAAAGCTAAATATGACCACTATTTCCATGATAAATTTATTGTGGGAAATATCAAATTATACAATGATTTACACATTCTAATCTAAATTATTTTAGAAGTATTGGTGATCTATTATACTGAACCTTATTTACGTAAACACTATTTTGGCCATTATACAAATTATTTTTCAAGAAATCAACTTTTGAATACATACTATGTGTCCGGCACTGGGCTAAATTGCTCTGCATAGCTCCCTATTAAATAACTGCTAGTATTAATACTTTGTACAGGTGAGGAAACTGTGGCTTATGGAGTTTAAATAACTTCACCACTATAACACAGTTAGTGAATGGTATAGATGGGTTCTGAACCCATGTAATGGTCTTGTATGCTTAACAAATTGTCTTAGTCAGAGCAAGTAACATTATTAATTTAAATGTAACTATCTATAGAACTTGTTACCACAGTATTCTTTAGGTAGAGAACAGAACAGAAAGGGGTATACCACGTCTTCAATAGATAGGCCCAAACTTCATGCCATATTTAGGACTCGCCTAAGGAGATAACAAACTGATTATAATGAATTGTCTATACGGCCTTCTATGATCAGACTCAAGAGAAGTTTCTTTAGCCTTGCACCTATGAAATGAATTGTCAGTGGTGACTCCATTTTGTACCCTGGACTTCACCTTGTTAAAAATATGAAACTGTGCTGACCATGCTGACTTGCCAAAAAGGGAGTTATTTGCTGAGACAGAACTTTCTGAAGGACTGTCCAAAAACATACTTTTTCTGGTAGCAACCATATGCCCTTGAGTAAGCCAATAAACTGTAGCAGAAATTTACCCTCCTTAACAAACAATGGAGGGAACTGTTCTGGGCTCTCTTTCTTGCTAATAAAAAGTCTGGACTTTCCAGCTGCTGCTGGAACTGTGTTCCTTGAATTGCAATTCTAAGACCCCAAATAAATGCTACTCTTCTATTTTACAGTTTTTTTAAATAAGTTGGCATATTTGGTGTTAGAGATATGGGATGTGAAGCGACTTTCCACCTATTTCTGGGGCTGCTGTTGGTTTGGAGCAAGACCCCTGTGTGAGCCTCCTGTGCTCTGTCATCTCCCTGACAGCCTCAGGCCAGGTGAGTCCTCTCAGTTCTGAACCTCCACCTTGGTTGAGGTTCTGGCTTTTATCTGGGTGTCTTTTGGAACTAGTTTAAGAGAATTTACTTCCTCCTTTGGTGAGTCCATACTTGTAGCAGGAAGTATGCAGTCTATTGCTACAGGGATTCAGCTCTTTGGGGATCCCTGCTGGATTTATGTTAAAAAATTATGGGCCCTCTGCATATCAATTTTTAGAGAAATGGCACTGGTATACCAAGGATGATTTAAAACTTGCTTGGCCCCAATGGGGCTCTTTTGAAATATATAAATTAGTTTATTTGCATGCACAGTTAGAAAATAAGAGATCTAAAACTAAGCAAGTGGAACGGGAAGCTTATTTTGATTGGTATGTTGAAGTGTCCTGGGAAGTGCCCCATCCTGTTCAAAAGGCAGGGAAACGTGATTCCAGTGTTTTAGGCACTGTTGAACAAGAAGGCCTATCGTAGTAAAGAAGTTTTAGGGAATCCAAAGGCAAGATAGGTTCCACCTGGTCTATGGACCAGGATCTTGTGCCTTTCTGGAAATGGGTGAACTTTTGGATAATTTGGGATTGTAACAGCCATTCTGGAGAAACTTTCTTTTGGATAAGTCCACCTTAAGGGACACCCTTAAAAGAGAGGATTCCAAACCTCTCAGAGACAATGGAATGCATTCTTTGATTCCTATGCAGAAGCTTCTAAAAGAAAAAATGACTTCAAAAACAGCTATAAAAGGGTCCTCACAGCATGCAAATAAAAAAAATCTTTAGTAAAAGTCTTTGGCCTTCTGAGCAGGTAAACTTTACTTAGTCCATCTGCCAGAAACACAATTTAGATTCAACTATTCTTTTGGGTTTTGTACCTGAGACATGGCTAAAAATTTTAAAGATCTTTGTGTCTCTCTGTATGTATATACATATGTGTGTGTATATATACATATATACATACATATATATGTATATATACACACACATATGTATGGTATTTTTCTACCTCTGGATGGTATTGCCAAAATTAAACATTTATATATATTAAGTATTCCTAAAATTCTCAGAAATATAGAAACTAACCCAAACGTCTTTCAAGTTCACCTTGTCTGAGATCAGGCATGTCTTTAGAGTTATCAATACTGAATGAAATACAAGCATACAAGTTTTTCTATCAGGGTTTACTAATCAAATAATTGTTTACTAGTCAAATAATTCTGTTACAGAATTTGTCAACAAGAAAAATAACTTAAGATGATGGTTAACTCTTTAATGTCTAATCCAAACATAATTGTTAAAAACAAGTGTTTAAATAAATGTAAATAAGATAAAAGCTTACACTAAGCTAAACTAAATAATGGATATCCATTAAATATCTAAATCATTTCCAGATAGGATAGTCACTGAGACATTGACTGCTAAACATACAGGGAAACAAACAATATTTGGGTCCACCAATAGACATGTTTTGTGCCACATTGAAAAGTTTGCTGTAAAGAGAAATATGCTTCTAGAAATTATGAAATTTGTTTATGGGTTTGCTAATCTACTACAGGATGCTAATAGATGAGCTTATAATATCTGATAGCTCACAATTTCATGCTTCCTAGTTTTCACTGGAAAGCAAAGAGTTAAAAAAGTTGGAAGAAGAGCTGAGAATATAAGGTGAACCAAAGAGAAAATGTCAGAACACTTAGAGTGATAAACATAAATTAACTCTGTGCAAACTGTGTGCACTGACGCTGAGAGAGTGCAGGCAAAGCAGCAGGAGCCTCTGAAAGATGAGAAGCAATGGGATTCTCTTGAGAGCTTTTTCCTACTATGGAAGGATTCACTGTAACTTTTTATTTTTCAAACTATTGTCACAGACCATTGAGAAATTATGATTAATGTTTATTTAAACAGAACATGTACATGGTATCTACATTTATCAATATAGATAAATGGATAATACATATCTTCAACTTTATTTATAATTCATAGATAAATTTATTATAAATTTATTTATTATATATAAATAAAAGAAAATAATTTCATAAAATGCAAAATAGAAGGCACATATGGCATATATTAAGCATAGGAAATACATATCAGTTTGTTAAACTTTTATTTCAGATACTTATATGGTTTTATATATATAGGCAAATGCTGGACCATGATATACACTAGATTTCTTGCTGTGGAATGATTCAACATGTTTGAAAACCATTGCTCTTATACTACAGTAAATTGAGCAACAGAAAGGTCTGTGCAGCCAGATGGAGAGGCCAATGCAAGAACCACCACCCTTCCTGTCCTGTAGGCACACAAGGATAACTCCTCAAGGCCAGGCTGTAATCATTCTCTGACAGGCTCATACGCTGTTGCCTGTTTTTTCAGATTTACAGCCAGGCAACAATCTTTGTTCAAAAGAACTTCCCCCAGTTCTTATAACTACTTACAATGCTGGGAATTCTGGTGACGGCTTCCCAGATATTTATAGCCCTGCCATCAGTTTAGACGCTGTTGTTCCATCTTTCAAATCTTTATTCTGCCTACTCAACTTACAGCAGCCGTCTTCAGCAACAATGTGGGGATCTTGTTCTATCCGCCTGTTCTATCATGAACAGTGTAGCAGAGCAATGTCAGGATGAACCTATAGACGCAAGTGAATCTCGTTCTATAATATCCAAAAAGCATATGGCTTACTTTGTACTATGTGGAAGGAGTTTATATTCATTTAATGTAATGCATAGGCAATTATGCCACCCTCCAAGGTAAAATCTGTAATTATTCTGTAACAACTGCTTTGCTTCATTTCTTTTCTAGATACACTTTATAAGTTTTTGAAATTGAGAGAATGACTGTAAATGAAAAGTAAGCAAGAAAAGTAGGCTATGTATTTTCAGTGAAAGACGATATGAAGAATGAAGATGGAATTTTGTTGAAGGAAAAAGTAATTTTGTTCTAAAATAAAATGATTGTTCCAAAACAAACAAACAAAAAAGGACAAAACAAGACATAAAAAATTGTAGAAGACTGTGAAAAAGGAATCTTTAAAAAGAAATTTTAATGTGTGGTCAAGCTGGCTAAGATTAAAGTGAATTTATTGAAAAATAAATTTTAATATCAAAAGTACACTGGTGTAAAATTAAAATTCGGACATTAATTAAAAGTACAAAGAACAAAGTCCTTTATTAAAAGGACAAAGTCTTCTCAGATTATTGATCTGCTCTTAATAAGAAATTATAAAGAACGGGCCGGCCCGGTGGCACAAGCGATTAAGTGCGGGCGCTCCGCTGTGGCGGCCCGGGGTTCGCAGGTTCGGATCCCGGGCGCGCACTGACGCACCGCTTGTCAAGCCATGCTGTGGCGGCGTCCCATATAACGTAGAGGAAGATGGCCATGTATGTTAGCTCAGGGCCAATCTTCCTCGAGAGAAAAGGGGAGGATTGGCATCAGATGTTAGCTCAGGGCTGCTCCTCCTCACAAAAAAAAAAAAGAAATTCTAAAGAAAGTTTCTTTATCTTTAACGTAATTTGCCTAGAAAACAAAGATTCTCTGTTTTGTCTTTATTAGGTCTTCGATTACTTAGAAAAGCTGAATTTTCTCAATATTAAAAGAACTGGGTTTTGGGTCCGGCCTGGTGGCGCAAGCGGTTAAGTGCACACGCTCCGCTGTGGGGCCCCGGGGTTCACCGGTTCGGATCCCCCGCGCGCACTGACACACTGCTTGGCAAACGATGCTGCGGCGGCGGCCCATATAAAGTGGAGGAAGATGGGCACGGATGTTAGCCCAGGGCCAGTCTTCCTTAGCAAAAAAGAGGAGGATTGGCAGATGTTAGCATAGAGCTGATCTCCTCACAAAAAAAAAAAAAAAAAAAAAAAGAACTGGGTTTTGCTTAAAACTATGTAACCTTCTGCATTTTCCCTTAAAATCTTTTTGTTGCTTTGGTTAAATGGATAATTAAATATTGTTTCATAAAAATCTGTGAATCTTTTGGATTAAATGTTTTAAAACCTTTTGATATTTTTAACCAACATCCCTGAATCAAATTCTAAATACAGTCTTTTTGACCTGAGAGATATTAACCTAATTAGGTTTATTTGATATGTTAAATTACATGGGAAGTATCAGATAAGAAGTAATACTAAGCCTTCTTTACATCATATCTATGTAGGTACATATTGTTAGTGCTCCAGAAATGACACGAAATTCCTGGAAATCGGATGTGTCCTAATATAACATCATCAAACTCCAACTATTATCTTAAAATATTGCATGTCCCCAAAATAACCAAATTCCTTTGTCAATTGCATTATAATGACTGCTCATCAGATCTTTAATAATGGGCATTTTAGAGTCTTTTGTCATTTATAGACAGTTTTTGCTTTACTCTGATGGGCTTTGCCAAAGAACTGTGGCTGCAAAAGTGCTTCATCTTCAAAGAGATTCATAGAAAAGACTTTGACAAGTACTTTAGAGTACAGGTCTTTGATAACTTTGGGTTATCAAATCATAACACTGAACTGGGTGGGAATTTCTAAAATTCTAATGGGAAACTGATTGCTTTGATATTTTGTTTTCCAGATTTAAAGGACCCTCTTTTCTCCTCTCTTTTAAGCAAGCTATAACTTACAGCAATTTGGTAAAGTGTATCTTTGCAGCGAAGGTTGAAGCGTTTATCTTTTTCTCCATACCTGATCCCTCTAGAATTCTGAAATTCTTATTAAATATTCTTAGTTTCATGACAATATACGTATTTGCATAAGTTCAATAAGAATCTGTTCTCCTTATAATGGGATGCTCAATGCACCTAGCCCCTACTTCCTTTGATCCACAGCTGATAAAAGGGGATATACGTCAATTTGGCAAAGGCCTAATCAAATCCATAGAGAATAATCACACTTTGGTAGAACAGTCTTTCCACAGTGCACTCCCGGGAGACTAAAACACCAGACATCATAATCTGCAGCCCAGAACTTTCCTGTAGACACTGGAAAAGACACCTTTAGAAAGACTCCCTCCAACCTCACTGGAAGGAAACTTATCAGCTACTGTTAACCAGCCCTTGTGTCACTAGACTCCAAGGTATAGACCCTTGGATTCATAAGTTACGTCTAAAGACACCACTAAACCCTGACTGGACCTGCACACCAACTGGTGACCTGAAAGTAAGATTTCCAGGAATTGAAGGAGACGACAGCTGAGTAGACAGCTTTCCCAAGATTCTGGACCAGTCCTGTACATTTTTTATACCCTTTCTCACTGAACAATTTGTTATTCCCTTCATACTTTTCTCTTTTTTAAAAAATTAAGGTCATATTGGTTTATAGCATTATATAAATTTCAGATATACATCATTATATTTCTACTTCTGTATAGACTGCATCGTGTTCACCACCAAAAGTCTGCTTGCCATCCGTCACCATACATATCTGCCCCTTTACCCCCATACTTTTCTCTTCATCATCCTATTGGGAGAACTCTTTTATCTATTCTTCTACATCATGAAAGCATATGACCTCCATTTGTAACTCGTATCTTTATACTCCTTCTTGTGGATCTCTTTACATAAAGTGAAGAATTTCAAGAATGGGTTAATGCTTGGCATCTTAACCTAGAAAGCATCCCACAGATCTTTGGAAGGCTGAAAATGAAGGATTGTTGGATTGAAGTATTTGGGCTATTATTTGTCCTGATAGGTATTTCAATGCTTTCTTCTCTAATGCACACAGTGGAATTCTTAGGTGGTGGTAAAACCCTGTGAAATCAGAAGAACTCACTGCTGTTATATAGGTTATTGCCTTATGGATCGAACCTCTTACATAGTCGACATATCAAACCACCTTTCTTAAAGTTCTTCTTACAATGGCTTTTGTTATTAGGGTGATTTTCACTCTCAGGTTGGCCTTTTATTTTTCTTCATAATCCTCATTATTAACTGTCATACCTTATCACACTCTTTTTGTTCCTACCTTGCAGAAACTTTCTGATTCCCAAAATCTCACTGATTGTTGGATCTGTGCTAGAACAAATGTGCCTCCACAGCCCTGAGGACTGGGCCGTGACCCAAGAGATCACAGTTGCATGGCAACAGATAGTCAGACAAAATGTCTCTCTCCTGGGAATTTGAATTTGAGATCCAAAATCCCTAGTTGGCTATTCAGTCAATGAAGTCATATAACAGTGAGGTTTTGGTGACCTCATCATATGTGGTCACGTGCATGGAAAAGAAGAGCAAGCCAGTCTTCAGAGAAAGACAAAAATGAAGGAGACATGCACAGAGAAGAAGAGAGGAAAGTATGTAGTCTAAACGAGAGCGAGAGAGCTCCTGAGAGAGGCAAGGGCTTAGCCGTCTTTGCTTTTCAGGTCCTGGTTACAGTTCACTTAGAGTTGCCGAAACTTCTTGCCTCTCCTGTCTCCATTTTATTTTTACTTAAGTTAGTTTTGGAAGATTTCTAAATCCAACAATCCTGGCTTTAACAATATTCTCTTGCTATTGTTTCTATAGTATGTCTGAGAATCAATTTCAGAGTTTAAAGGATTCTAAGATATCATAATTTTATAGATGAGGAAGCCTAGAGAGGTTAAAAATATTACACAGATGACTGAAGATCCTGACTAAACCTAGGATTCCTGATTTTACAAACACCAGTGTTTTGTAGAAAATTAAAACAAAGATTTGGGAATAAATAGTCATTTTCTCCTAATACCACCTCATTTTCCAATAAAACTCTTCTAACAAACTATTAAGTTTAAAAAAAATTAATTTTGAAGGAAAACCAACTTACCGAAAATAGTGAGATATCTATTCCCTGTACCCAGATCTATCAGACATTTTGACATATTTGCTTCCTATATCTCTTTTTGAAAGATATAAAATAGTCAAAATCCAGTCAAAACTTTGTTTTAAAAGATAATTTTAGAGCACATAGTCTAGTATGTGTACTTTTATAAAGTACCCTCTACTACACTCAGACCCTTTACTAAACTCAGATATGATTATACAGTCTAATTGTTTTCTGAGTTTCCTAAATAGAGATGTTTAAAATATATTACCAACATTCATATGACTTTTTTTTACTGAAAAAAAATTTATATTTACCTCAAACCTTAAAAAAAATGATACTGAATGCACTTAGCTGTACTTTACTAGCAACAAATTGAGGTATATCTTTACATTTTTATGTTTGTATAGTTTTGGAAAATAGTCTTTAGTTTCAGCTTTCTTTCCTTTTCTCATCTTGAGCCTTTGCTGGAAGTGACGTATCATTCAAAGGTAGTAGCAATCAGTATTCTTTCCATTCTTGTTAAAATATCAGCATTGTTCTATATTATATGGAGACTAAGACTATCAAGGGAGAATATTTAAAATACTGTGGCAATGAGTTTATATAGTAGTTATGTGACTATCAATATTCTTTCAAGGGATTTATGTTGTAATTCAAGATTACTTGAGCATGAGCATAATAAACTCTTAAAGTAGTAGCCAAATCTTCTCACGCAAGACTCTGAAAGACTCTTTCCAATTAAAAAAAAACTAATACTAATCAACTATAACGCCCCTGGAGGAATTCTACAGGGAATACGCAGTATTATTCTCTCAAATAATGAAAAATTTAAAGCAATGTATTTACTCATTTTCTTCCCTATTCACCCTAGTATATATATTTGTCAGAATATAAAAATTATGAAGTGTTATCAATCTGGTTGTTTTCTTCCTATTTGACTTATTTTAATTGTTTGCTTTTATCTATCAGCCACTTTTTATTTTGCTACCATTTGAGATAATTTCAAACTTAGAGCTGCAACATTAGCACAAAAACCTCCTATATACTACAGTACAGTTATAAAAATCAGAAATCTTAACATTGATATAATACTACTGTCTAATCCATACTCCACACTTAAATTTCTGTCCTAATAATGTTATTTGTAGCTACTTTTTACACCACCCCCCTCCCCAGTCCAGAGTCCACTCCAGGATAACTCCTTATATTTAGTTGTCATATTTCTTTAGTTTTATTTAATGTGTAATTGTTCCTCAGAATTTCTTTGTACTTTACAACCTTGGGGTTTTTGAAGAGAACTGGCTAGTAACTTCGTAAAATATTGCTCAATTTGGGTTACCTTAGCTTATTAACTCTTTCAAATTACTAGAAATTCCTGTATTGAATTATATTGCAATGTACTTTTGGAAGTTGAATTATTTTTTCTCTAGATGCAAGTTGATCTACCTTAGTCATTTAGGGAGGACATTTATTGCACAGGTTGAGCATTCTGGCTTTGGAGTCAGACAGATTTAGATTTTATTCTACCTTTCCTGCAATTAGTTGTACTCATCTTTCCGAGCTTCAATTTCCTAATCTGTAAAATAGGGAAAAAGTTGCATAATAAAGGGGTTGTTGGAGGGATTAAATGAGATAACATATGCGAAGCATTTGGTAAAGTGCCTGGCATATAAGCAGAGCTCCATAAAAGACTGGACACATTATACATTTGCCAATGGAAAGTAACATGAAAAAACTGACAAGCTGGTTTAGTGGCATTAAATAATATTGCACCAATATTCAGGCAAAGAGGAAAGTGAGTTAAATTGCCTTTTTCATTTGAAGGCCTCTGAAGCATTCATGTTTCCAAGTTTCAGACATTAGGTTTTTTTAATGTGTCAGTTTTCAGTGTACAAGGCTTTATATTTAATTTTTCAAAGCAAAATGTCTCAGTTTATTTTAATTTTTTTTGAAATAATAATCATAGCTAAAGGAATTTCTTTCTGACAGTGTAGAATTTAAAACAAGAGTTTCCTAGTAATTTAGTCATTTGCAACTAATTTGTTTATATGCTATATATTACCTACCTGCTTATTTCTTACATAACAGTACTTTCTCAAGGTAGATCAAGAAAGTCCATTTAGCAATGATGTAGCTGAATTGACAATAAGAGTAATAGCTTTGATTTGGGCTGTGGGAATATGGGTTCAATTGGAGAAGGATGCATGCGAAAGAGGCAAAAATACACATTTTTAGCTTATTGCTTGATGCAAGATTGATGTGAATTATCTTGACCTAAGCTGTGTCTTGTCTTTGGAACCATTCCTTCTGGTCATTTATTCTACTTTCTGGCGATCCTCCGTCCCAGGGGTCTTAAGCTTATAACAACATAACAGTTTTGTTATAGCTTTTCCTGCCCTGCCATATTCACACACACCTTTCCTTTCTTCTTGGGTGAAGAACTCAGATATTTTTAGGGAAAGTTACTGCATCGGTAAGGCATTTTGGATTCTTTGCTAGATGATGAAAAAAAATTTATTTAAAACGTTCATAGATATTTACATTTTAAATAATATATGTGATAAATAAATAAATAATTGGCTATTTTCTAGGCTTTGTGTTTGAGAGAGAGTTTTTGACAAGTTTGGGCCAACTTGTGTTCTGCAATAGTGTTCTGTGGGCTCTATTGTCTCTAAGTTGATACCGCCCTTCATGCCTTCTTAACTTTCTCTAGTTTTGAAGATTTAAGTATTGTTAGTGTATTTAGCCACAGTACTCAGGTCAAGGCCAGAGGCAGGAAGATCGGAAGCATGAATCAACTCATCAAAGGATGGGCTGCCTGCCTGGAGAAAACACTGGAGTGTGATGTGGGACTTTTAGACAGGCAGAGGGCTCTGACACCCAGGCACTCTCTGGCTGGAACGTGCCTGTGGCAATTTTGCACTGGTTAATTTCAACTGAACAGAATTTTCATTTTAGTCAAAAATAGGGAGGCTTGAATTAAATCTATCTAAGTTTGTTATGACCTCTGTGAATAGGAATAAAGAAGATAAAAAGCAAAAAACAAAAAAAAATTTAAAAAGAAAATGATTTAAGACATCATCTTAAACATGAGTAGATAGGGTGACTGCATGCTTTTGTTTTATGAGCTTCTGGGCATTTGCTTTTCTCTTAAGTTACATTTTTGCTTTATATACACAGTGTTACTAATTTCTCATGTCTTGGCAACAGCTAGAAAGTCACATTTGAAAAATTATTTAAACAGCTTACCATTTTGATGTCATCTCCTTATAATATTTAGAAATCAGTTTTTTCTCCTGTAGGACACAATTACAATTTTCTAATATGAGTGTACCTTATTTCTTACATTTTAGGAGCTCTCTTTCTTTGGAATTGAGACTTGACATTCAGATACATTAACAATTAAGTGGCCAGGACATTTGAAAGAAATTGGAGGTTAGCGCAGAAGTGCCCTTCTACTGGGGAGGCATTCATGTATCAGAGACATTCTCTTGAATTTATGTAAAAGTTAGAAACACAGTATTGTTATTTAAATAATTTTCCCACATAATAATTCCGTTAAAAGTTGTAATTGCTTTAAATTTTACTACTGATTGTAGTCATTTGTGTGATTGTGTCTATGATTGATGCATTTTAATGTTGCAATTGTCTGGCAATTTTCCATGATTATATCCATGACTGGTATTCTTTATGGTGCAATTGTGTGGTAACAGTCTGATTATATTGCTATTAAGGTTTTTACATAACTTTCTCTCAGGACACATTTGAAGAATAGAGGCTTTATTTTCAAGAGTATAGGCTCCCGCGTAAAGCAAATCAGTTCACCTGGCTTGGTGAATTGTCTTTTCATCAAGTCAATAGGCTGAATGATTTTCAGAAGAAAACCACCACTTTCACTTTTCATATTATAATATTGAGAATGTTATTTAGAAATTTATATTACTAAAATTCGTAACTTCTTAATATGCAATCAGAAAAAGCTGTGATAACCAAGACTGAAAAGAAGTGACCAGAACATTTGGGAAAAATCTAGCAAAGAGCAGCATTAAGAAGGCCAAGAGAAGAAAGGGGAATTAATCAGATGGCACAGAGGGAGATCAGGTGAAGAAAGTACTTAGACACGTCTACTGAATCTGGCACTAGAGACAATAACCTTGACCTCACTGAGACCAGATTCTGTGGACTGTGGGGAAAGAAGCCAGGAGTAAATGTAATTAGGAATCAACGGGAGATAAAGAAAGTCACACAATGTGAGAAGACAATGTTTTTCTCGGGGACAAATGTGAAGAAAGGAAAAAGATAGGATAATATACATAGGAAAATAAAAAAAAATGCTGGGAGGTTTTCTTTTTAACACAGAAGAGATAATTATACACTGAAGGTAAAAAAATAAAAGAAAGAAAGATACTGAGGAAAAAGGTCTCTGAGGAGGTTCAAAGTTCTATTAAGTTCAAAGTAAACTGAACAGATAACTTGGCCCTTCTTTCAGTGAGATATGAAAGAAGGAGGGAAAGTGGTATATGAAGATCAGTTCATTTGTGGGTGGAGGTAGAGGTTGAGTGAATTTCTGCTACTTGGCTTTTGTCTTTGCTGTAACTTAAAAAGATACATTTTCTCTATCAAAGACGGGCATGGAGGTGCGCATGAGCATGGGGACAAAATGGAGAAATAGAGAAAAATGTCTAAGAGTTGGAGACTCTGCCACGTAGAAGGGCTGATGGAGTTGACAGACGAGAACAAATAGAAGGATTGTTGAGTGAACTTGAACAGAGAAAACTTATTTGGTACAGAGGTATGATTTTTCCCAGCAGTGCTTAATGGTCTGCATATCAAAGCAGGAGAGCAAATGTTTGGAGTGATTTCCTGATAGTGATGTACAGATCCAGTGTAGTGGGAGGACAAGAAAACAAAGCAGTTGTGGGTTGCGGGTGGAGAGTATTTGAAAGTGATGGACCACAGGTTCAACAAGGGACAAAAGTGCAGTCACTAGGAGGCTGATGACACAGTATACGAAATGGCTCATGCTCTGGGGTCTTGATGAAATGCAATAATTTGTACAGTGAGAATATGAAAGTAAAAATGCTTAAACGGTAAATGTTTTTCAGTAAGAAAATAGGATTTTAGATTGAAAAATTTTGAAATACTGTTATTTGGCAGGAAGACAAGAGAATTGATTTTAAGATCAACAGCATTGTTCATAATGATTTTAATTAGCTTATTTATTCTTTTGAAAATTAAAGTCAGAGCTATAACTGACTAATTCATCTTGTCGTTCTCAACACTGCCTCTCTTTTGAGGGAGATATTTCTTTGATCAACACATCTCTGGCAGCGATCTGCAGCCTCCGTTTAAAATCACTAATTTCCATCAACAAGTGAGGTTAGAACTGTGCTGTCTAGGATGGCAGCCACTAAGCACACGAAGCTGTTGAGCACTTAAATATGGGTAGAGCTATGGAGGAAGTGAATTCTAAATTTTATTTAATTTTAACTTAAAAACTGAAGCACCTAAAACATTTTTTCTTTCATAAATCTTTATTGCTTTAGTGGGACTACATTTCACCTTAACCACTGCATCAACATTATTGTGTTGTAGTGAATATGACAGGTATATCATTAATAATTTTTATATTGATTAAACGTGTAAATGATAATATTTTGGATACATTGGGTTAAATAAAAATATATTATTGAAACTAATTTCATCTGTTTCATTTCTACGGTTTAAAATTTGGCTACAAAAAGGTGAAAATCACATATGTGGCTTGTTATATTTCTATTGGACAGAACCAGTTTAGAGTTTCTTTGATTGTAGCTGTCTTTTCGAAACTAAAAATAATAAAAATTTCTTTGTTAAAATTTAAAATATTTAGAGAGAGAATATGCTCGTACCTTTTCCTTTATGTACAGGAAAACCAACATTCTGAAAAGTAGAACCGACAAGATGGTGGAAGTAGAGCCGAAGAAGAAGCGGACCTTCTGCAAATGCACCTACCGCGGGGCGGCTCTCGCCCAGCCGGGGGACACATTCTAGGAGCAGCTGGAGCAGCGGGTGCAGCCGCAGCCACTAAACCCGCCCTGCCGTGGAGGCGGCTCTTCCGCTGACGCGCCTGCGCGAGCCCAGGAAGGAGGCGCTGCCGGGGAGAGGCCTGAGGTGCTGAAGATGCACCTGGAGACACGGTCGTCCTGCTGGATATGGTGGGCGTCTACAACGGCAAGACCTTCAGCCAGGTAGAATCCTAGCGAGAGATGACTGGCCACTACCTAGGTGCGTTCTCATCACCTACAGGCCCGGGAACCATGGCCAGCCAGGCACCGGGGCCACCCATACCTCCCACTTCATCTCACTCAGGTGGCCTGCTTGGCCAATAAAGGCACAGAGTTCCTTCCTTCCTTCCTTCCTTCCTTCCTTCCTTCCTTCCTTCCTTCCTTCCTTCCTTCCTTCCTTCCTTCCTTCCTTCCTCCCTCCCTCCCCTTCTCTTCCCCTTCCTTCCTTCCTTCCTTCCTTCCTTCCTTCCTTCCTTCCTCCCTCCCTCCCTCCCTCCTTCCCTCCCCTCCCCTCCCCTCCCCTTCCCTTCCTTCCTTTCTTCTTTCATGGTTTTTACAAATATTTTGTTTATTTTAATGAAGGTGGTACAGACAATGTCTATTTAAAACCCATATCCCAGGCCAAAAAGTGCAAGGAAAATAAACAAGAGCCATGTTCTGTTCTGTACACTTCTGTATCAATAACTTTATTAACTGGTAATGAAAATTAGAACTTTTCTGGGATCTTCTGACAAGATTTTTCTTCAATCTTTAAAATGCCTTCTCTTCAGTGAAGCTAGCTTTGGAGTTAGTCATTACTCTTGCCGTATCTGTTATCTCGACCCCAACCTGATATTCCTCTTTTTTGGTGCAGACCTTCAGGTTTTAAAATTTGAGAATATTCTGCCATCTCCTTGTTTTTCTTGCCAAGTTTTACTAATGTATTTGGGAGACAAACTTCATTGCTTAGAATTATTATATATTAGTAGGAAAATGAAAATTAAGGCCATAGTGAGAAGCCAAATTTCCAATGTGTAGGGAAACCAATTGAGTCGGGCCTCGACATTCTGCAGGTTGCTTTCTCATTTTACCCCATATGCCCCATAGGACATTTGCTCATTCTTGGTGGGAGAGGAGAGACAAAGCAGGTTGAGAAGCTCCTAAAAGGCAGGGGAGTCAGGAGAGCTTTAAACAATTTTTCAGATCTGGAGAGACAAAAATTAGAATTTGGTTCTGCCAAAGCACCTGGATTTGAGGAACATCAAGATCCCAGAAAGAAGGGAGGCACGAGAAGTGAATCAAATATTCCAGTTTTTCCCTTGAGACATTGACTGTTTCCAAGCTTCTCAGTACAAGTGCTAAAATTCAGACGCCTCAGTCTCCTTGAACTCCCATCTTTGCTTATTTCTCCGTCCCTGCTCTGGGTTTGGAGAGCAAATGCCGTCAGTAAAAGGGAGAGATTTTAGTGTTTTCTTCTTTTGTTTTCTTCCTGAGGATCACAGCCCTGCATTGTGTGTTTTCCCGATATCTGAAAAGAGTTGTTTCATGCTTCCCAGTATTCTTGCTTTTTATGGTGAGACGGCAAGTCAAGGACCAAGGCACGTTCTGTCATGGTTAGAAGTAGAAATAACTTTTTTTTTAAAGTTTTCATAATTAAAATAATTTCTTGCATGATGGTAGTAGAGCATCTTTAAAAGATTCTTGTGATTTCTTTAGATTATTTTATTTATTACCATAATCTTGGGTTACTTATAGTTATTGAAATTTGAGCTCCTAAACTTGAGATGATTTGTAAATCAACACAATATAAGTAGGCAAATTCAGATTAATTTAAGCATAAGGACAGCTTATCAATGAATATAAACCAATATTGTGAATAGAAGCATTTGAGAAAGATTTTTTTAGCATGTGGATCAGTTGCCCATCCTTATTTGCCATATTTTAATTTAAATATTGATTCAATATTTAATGGTTTAGTTTATTGCCATATTTTAATATAAGTATGTACATGTACATTTCTATATGCACATAACTCAGAACACAAAGTGCATGTGGTTCAAAAAAGGGTTACCTGGTGGTATTTGTACCACTCTTCCAGCCCCTAGCAGCATGATACCCAAAGAACGGGAATAATGTGTGTGAGGTGTGGGAACCAGTTTAGAATTACGGAAACTGTAGATTTAAGGTTCTTCACCAATTAAGCAAAGGTGGAGGAATTTGCCAGATATAAGAGAGTATAATGGAAATGGAGGAAACAAGAAATGGCAGGTATATTATTTTGTGAACTTTAAAATAAAATAGCCAGTTATCCTACCAGCAAAATGAGTTTATTCGAGAGTAGACAGAGGAATTGCAATTTGTTAAATGCAAACTATGGCAGACCACAGGCAAATCTAGAGAATAAGGGAGGGGAGCTTGCTTTTATAGAGAAGAAGAGGGGGTTGGGAGGGGCTGTTTTGAACAAAAATTCATTGGAGGAAAGTAAGAGTTTGGGGTGGAGATGGCTTCTCGTTGGCTGAGCTGTGAAGCTTCTCATTGGCTGGGCTGTTGCTGGGCAAGGAGAAAATCTTTCTTCCTCCTGCTGGAGTAGTAGTTGCACTTCCTGTCCAAATTGTAAAGTAAGCTTCAGGGAAGTTGTGTCCTGTAGACCTCCCCTAAGGGGCTTCCTGACTCTGTTTTAAGTGAGGTTTTCCTTTATTAATTTTCACAATTTCTACAGTGAAGCTCCTACCTCAGAGCCCTTCTGCATGTGTTATCCTGTTTGCCCCACACCTGTTCTTAGCAGTAGAGCACATGTTGCAGATGAAGAAAAGGAGGCTCAGAGAGACACCAGTGATTGTCCCAAGTTATAAGTTATGTCAGATACATTGTTCTGAAACTAAATTCAAAAATACAGCTGAAAATGATGCAGGTGTCAATAAGTATTCCTACCCGTATCCAAATCCAAAACTATGTTTTCATCTACATCCAGATTGTAAAGATGGTGGGTTACCAAAACAATTACACCAGTTCTTCATCCTCAGTGCCAATATTCTGTTAATTCCTGGAGCTGATAAATGTGATATTGGGAACTGTTAATTCAGTCAAATAGAGTTTACAACTTTGCAAGAATGAATAAAAATAATGATGACTAACCTTAAGGGGCAATTGTGACTTATTAATTACTAATTTTTAATCTATTTTCCTATGAAGCAAATTTCAGAAAGCATTATGTATACTAAAGGAAGTGATTATTTCCTGAAGTCTTCTTAAGAATTAGCTAAAATGGGATAAAATATTCTGAAATTCAATAAGAATTCAGTGAAAATTGCTGTGAAATCTATTGCTACCATGTTATTTTGCAAAGACAATGGTGTCTAATTTAGATTTCTTTGATTTATAGAAAGAATTGTAAGGTAACAAAGATGGTTAAATTAACAGCTCTGCACTTTTGGTGGTTAAAACTAAAAGCAGCATTAATAGTGTAACTGGCCTTTTAATTTAAGATTCACAGCATTAGCAAAAAAGTGCAACATATAATTACACTTTTCCTAGCATGTTTACATTCTTTTTCTCATTGTCTTGCTTTAGAAAAGAAATCTGGGCACCAAATATTAAAATAGTCAACTGTTATGCTAGCATTTTTTAAAACATCTAACTTAACAAAAATAATTGTTTTAACATCTGTTTCCTTTTCAATGAAATCTCAAATCTCCTAGATCATCTGTAAAATATCACAAGCATAGAGATAATTCAAATTCACTACTGCTCATTTTGAATTTATGTGCTCTTTTAAATACATTACTATTTAGTAACCACACTTTAAAATCCCATCTTAATTTGAATATTAAGATGAGAAATATGTTTTTCCTCTTGAAATCTTTCCTATCCATTAAAACACATTTCAAGTCTCACCTCCTTCTTCAAGTGTTCTCTGTTTTTTTCTGTCCTACACTGATCTCTTGTTCTGAATTCCTACGTGATATTTCCTCTGTCCCACTTGCGTAGTCTCATGTACTCTTCACCTTTGTATGGGGATAAGCCAACTACACTTTAACATCCTTAAGGATGAGGGCCAGCCCCGGTGGCCTGTTGGTTAAGTTTGACGTGCTCTGCCGATTTACTCACAGTTGGCTTTGCATAACAAAAGAATCTCCTGGTACCTGCGTTATTGGTAAAAATTATATGGTTTTCAAAGTACATACCAAGGGATCAAATGTAATAATCAGAGCCAGTTAGCCTTATCTCACAGCCAAACCTGTCTAAGAGAATTTACTTATAATTTCTAAGAGAATTTACTTGGGAAAGTTGTAAGTTTATAAGCTCTGTGGTGGTTGGTTTTTGGTGTTATCATAATTGAGGCATTCTGGTCTCTTGCAGGCCTTGCATGGATCCCTTTATTTCTACTCCTGGCTGTTGCACTATTGTCAATTACATGTCTCAAATTTTTAATCTGAGATATTTTTCAGTATGAGGACTGAGAGGCAATTTTACTATAGCACCTTCTTTGTCAAAGATGATTATAACAACCAAAAGGTGTCAATGGGGGAATTTATCATAGACCAAACATGCCCAAAAGAATCAAAAGGAGATGGAAATTTTGTGCAAAAATTTTGAGAGGAAAGAGATATAGCACCTTATTTTTCTTTAGGTGTTTAAAAAAATTGAATTAACAAGAAAGTCTAGATATAGAAATATGTGAGAATCTACAAATTACCAATAATATTTCAAAATAGCTACCCTTCTTAGCTTTGACTATCTTTCATAACTCTTCTAAGAAAATAATTTGGAGGAAATATCTTTGCATCCCAAAATGTTTTTTTTATATTCAGCTGAATATATTTGGTTAAATTTTGCAGATACTGTTTTGATACATTTATTGTGTACACAAAGATCAAGGCAATATTTTATTTATAAATTCCACACCCAAAGATTCCCTCTGTGGGTTTTGTTTAGTCACTAGTTCCTTTTGAAAAGGAGCAGCAAAGTCATATTAATGAGTCCATCTGTTAATGGAGTTTAAAGTTTCCTTCATTCTCAGATGGCTGTCCTTTTCTAAAGATTGTCTTCTCCAGCTCAATAGCAAATACAGATCCCTTTCTTTGCTCCTTGCCAAGTAGTATTTTCAACTGGGATATCTTTCTGTATTTCGTTTTTGTAAAATCTTGAAAATATTTGTCTTATGGAATTCCATCATTTTCCCTGAGAGCACAGTTTCTGCATTTGACGGATAACCTCTTGACTTGAGAAATGCTTTGTTTCTCCAGAGAATCTGAATTCATAAAACAATCAGAAAATTTCATTTAGATGAAAGTCCACAGCGATATAACCTCCTCCTTTTTGTGCAAACATGTATGGAGTTTGGTGGTCATGGTTACTTGTTACTAGCCCTGTGCTCTCTGTGGTTCTGTGTGAAGCTGGGCCAGAGATCAGCAAGCCTAGAGTGTCGTTATAGTGAGGCAGAAACTGAGAAGAATGCTTTAGTTGATGATGACCATGCAGCAGTTTAGAACACACAATTTTAAGGTCACAATTTAAAAAAAAATACTTTAGGGGCTTCCCTCCACAACGCTAACTGCTTATTCAGTAATGTCATAGGAACAAGAATGAGAAGAAAAGAAAGACTCAAAAGTATAACTATATTGATTTTCTATCTGTCTGTCTATCTATCTATCTATCCATCCATCCATCTATCTATCCAATATGTGTAACTAAAAGAACTTATTCATAAAGTAGAATTTTTAAATGTGTGGATTAGTTTAGTACAATACTTATAGTTTGTGTGTGTGTGTGTGTGTGTGCATGTGTATGTCTTAAAAGAAAATTCAAGTTCACAAATGTGTATTTTGACCTAAGGTAAACCCAACAAACACAAAGTTGAACCTCTCAGGAGAAAAGTTGTTCCTGGGATTCTATACTCAAGGATAGTTCTGATCCATTTTATTCATGGAAATTATTTAATTTATCCTGTGAAGCAATATTATAACATAGATTTGGAATGGTGTTCCAAAAGACCAAGCTATATCTTGAAAATTATGTTTTAGTTATGTTTATGCTATCTGTGTAAAATTAAAATAGTGTTATATACCTGTATTTTAATTTGGCATCTGGATAGCAACTGTCATGTAGTTATTACCTCCAAAAACTTCAAGATTGTTACGCAGAAAAAAGACTGAGGGATCTGATGGTAGAATTCTTTGATAGGTAACTAAAATATGATACACTTCAAGAAATCCGGCAGCAGCCGCATCACCTGATGCACAGTAGAAGTGTATTCTGTTCTTTAACCATTATCTTCTAACTGTTCTTGGAGACACAGGATCAGTATCAAGCAGAAAACCGAGCGCTATTCATCTTCTTTGAAGGTGTGGCTTTTTAAAAACAGCAGACTGCGATCCTTTTCCTCTTATGACTTCTAGGACCCCAAATCCCCCCAACTAAGCTATGATGGATAAGGGCAAAACTGGAGATGTCTTGAAAACTGTATTTCTATGTCTCATATTTATTCATGGAATTCTTTAATTTAGAGTTTTAAGATGTCAGGCAAGGAAATAGGTTATTCCACTTACATCCAATAGAATAACACTAGAGCAAGTGTCCTAACCTGGGGTCCAAATTCAGGGGCTCCATGAAATTGGATGGGAAAAAAGAAATCTTTATTTTCATTAGTCTGTAACTGAAATGTAGCATTCCTTTCAAGTACAAATGTAGGCAATAAACCACAGTTATACTAGCAGGATTCGTGACTTTCTCCCCAAGAGAGATCATTAATAGTTTGATAACATATTTAAGTAACTTTAGGTGTCTCAAAATATCTTTTATGCTCATTGATACTTTGGATTTATGGTAGTTATGAGACCTTTCACTAGATCTTGATATTAATGATTAATAAAGAAGCACATATATATTGGTATATAATGTATATTTTATTTTAAAGTAGATTGCTATCTGTGTTTCAGCATAATTTCTTTCTTGGAATTCTGTTTGCCTTTTTAAGGTTTCTCTGTGGTTCAGTGTTCTGGCAAATCTTTCCATGGCACAAAAACATAAAGAAGCCCTGCTTTAAGCAGAACATTTGCTGGAAATTGTGTAATAGACTGGGACTTGTGTATATCAACCTGCTCTCCAGCCCTGACTCCACAACGAGGATTTAGCTAGCACCCAAACAGTAAGCTGTGCCAAAGCAACCCAACACCAAATCCCTTGGTAAGCACCAACTCTGGATAACTCCTACAAAGTTTAATGATGAGAAGGGTAAAAGCGCTGCAGATCAAAGGAGCGAAAATATCAAATGAAGACTCAGAAAAAGACCGTACCTCTGAAAATGAGCGATTATTACAGAAACCATAAAATTACTTCAGAAAACACTTTGACATCCTTGATATAGAAAACCATCAAGACTGAATGGGATAAGATTAAAACAGAGAAGGAAAACATAAAGAAGTAATCAAGGAAACAAAATATGCAATGTCTGAATTAAATTTTCATCAGAAAAATTAACAAACAGGATTCTGGAAGAAGAGAATCAATTTAATGATATGGAAGATCGACTTGAGACACTTTGATTCATAGCAGGGAAAGAAAAATAAAAAGGAATGACAGACAATGGAATTATAGGTGTTTCAGCGGGAGAAAAAACCAAGATAATTAGATTAAATTATTGTTGAAGACATTAAATTATTGTTGGAGACATGTTTCTTCAGAAAAATAATTACCAACATATACCAAATGAAACAGCCTCCAGGAAAACTACCACTTCAGGAAAAACTTTTTAAAAAAGAAACCTCTATTTTAGAAAAAAGTCCACTAGGCACATGAGGAAAAAGAAAATCTACAACACAGAGGAAACAAAGAAAAAGGAAAACAGATTATCTGTAAAAGAAGTAGTCTAGCCTCCAAATTCTCTGTAACTCTAAATATGAGATGTTATGGGAGGATGTTTATGGAGACTTGAGATAATTTTTATCCAAATAAATTTCCTTAGAAATAGAACAAGTATTCAAATATACAAAAGATGCACTTACAGATTACTTTGAAAAGTGTTTAAAAGTTTTCAGTATATATTTTAGTAATATTCCAACTAATTATAAAATAATTCCAAATTAATTGCTCATAATTGGAGAAGTCAGGTATAAAAATGTGACAACTAGTACAAATTAAGCCTAAATCATTGTTCAAGAGAATTTATGAGGTGTAAAATTAATCGCAATAACCTTGGTGTAAATCGTGTTACGTTAGTAAATGTTGTAATGTGGGAATGGGCAGGGGAGAATTAAGGGGTGTTAAACTGCTTATTATAAAAAAGAGGCACTTTATTTTGAGTCTAATGCTATTCAATGTTCCAAACTATCTCTAGACTTGTTATGAAGTTAAATTTATTAGAACGTTCTAATAAATTTAGAAATTTATTATTTCCCTCTAGTAAGGGAGACTACCACAAAGTCTTCTTACTGTCTCAAAAAGGGAAAACTAAAGTGGGGTTTTATAGACTTTGAACCTAGGATCAAATGATTTAAGGCAGGTCTTTCCAAGGGGGTATCTGATGGAGACAGGGCTGAATTCATGACGGATTAGTTTAAGATTGGTGGACACAACAAAATGGGGGTCTTGAACTGAGTCTTGACTGATAACCAAAATGTTACCCAAGGGAGCAGATTATGTCTGATAAATTGATCATGAGAATTTCCTGAATGAAATAGTGAAGTTGTATAGTGGTTTCAGCCTTATCATTCATAGACCACGTTTTTTTGGAACAAATGACTAAATCATGTTGACATAGGTGGTCTTCAGGTTAATCTAAGTTGTGTTAATACACGTGGCCTCAATGATGTTTTTAAAACTTCTTAAAAGTAACCAGTAATAAAATTAACACCACCATAATGTGGAATGTATAATTACAGCAGATAAATATGTATGTGTGCATGCATAACAAAACTATATATGTCAAACATTAAAAATTCTGTTAAAAATGTAAATGCTTAAACCATTGTATTGACAAGAAAAAAGTTTCAGCTTGAGTAAAGGTAATAAAATTTCAATATATGCTGTTTACATGAAAGGACTATAAATTGGTATAACCACTTTGTAAAACTATCTGACGGTATTTACTAAAGTTTAGCACCAACTTGCCTTATCATCCAGCAGTTCTACTCCTAGATATTTCCCAAAGAGAAATGAATGCTGCAAAATATATATACAAGAAGACACATAACAGCGTTGTTCATAATGTCTCTCAACTAGAAACTATCCAAGTATTCATCAAGAGAAGATTTTGGCGGGGCCTGCCCTGTGGCTGAGTGGCTCAAGTTCCGCATGCTCTGCTTAAGTGGTCCAGGTTCATGAGTTCATGGGTTTGGATCCCGGTTGTGGACCTGCTCCACTCATCAGCCATGCTGTGGTGGTGACCCACATCCAAAATAGAGGAGTATTGGCATGGATGTTAGCTCAGGGCAAAACTTCCTCACCAAAAAAAATCAAAGAGTAGATTTTCGCAAATATATATCTGTGAAAACTATTGAGCTATTATTATAATTTACAATAACACAAAAGAATCTCACTAATTCATTAAAAATTCATCAATGATCTTAGCCTATGTGATTTTAGCACTTTTTTTGCATGCACAGTATACTGAGGAAATAATATATTTAAGCAAGCACTACACAAATAACTTTCATTTTAGAAAGAAAAAGTATTTTTTAATTTAAAATTAGAGGTAATAGGGAATGAAAAAATAGAGAAAAAGGAGGAGGAGGGAAATAGATTAGGAGTTGAAATATTTATAAGTATTTTTCCATTGATTATTTTCATTGTAAAGCAGTAAGTGTTGTGAGAAATAGGAAATAATTAGATCTTGTCTAAACTAAAAATTTGGTTGATAAGACTAAACAAAATGAGAAGAGAAGTAAATAAATGTCTAAACAAATCTTGATGGATACAAAGGGGAGGGAGAGTCTAAGTGTGGCCAGGAATCAGGAATGCTGGAGGAAATGGCATTTGGCATGGCTCTTGAAGGATGGGAAAGATACTGACAGATGGTATTATCCAGGAGGATTTCTCAGAGGGGTTAACATATGGAAGTAAGAATGTATAGGGCAAATTTAGGAAACCAACAAATCAGGAATTTCTGGATTGCATCAATTTAGAAGGTAAATGTGGCAGAAAACGACGGGAAAGTGAGTTGGGTTCAGATGCTGGGTAGAGTTGAATTCCATTCTAAGTAATTTGAACCGTTTTCTATCAACATTGAGTCCCTGTGGAAGGATTTCAGTAGGAAGTTGATGTTTGATCTATGTTCTGAGAATGTAATTGGAGGAAATGTGAAGGGAGGACTTAGCTGGGGAAAAATTACATGACTTTAGGGGAATTTTCAGAGAACACAATCCCCGTATTTAATACATGATAAAAGAGGCTCATATCAATTGATAGCACAGGAAATGATAGAACCCAGATTTCTGAATTTTTAACCCAAGTAATCTTTTCTCTAGAATTAGGAATAGGGGCAAGCTATTGAATTGTCTAGGTGAGAAGAGATGATGGTGTGAACTAGGGTAGTGGGAATAAGAATAAATTGACACAGGAGAGAGACTTTGGAAAGGTGTGACTGAGAGGATTTGGTAACTAATTATATGTGGGGAATGAAGGAGAATATTTTTGGATTCCAGCTTGAATGACTGGAAAGAGGAGGAAGTTTTTAACTGAGCCGGGGAAGAGGAGAACCAGCAGGTTTGCAAGGGAATCAAAGAAGATGTTTAATTTATTTCTGTGTATAAATCACTAACTTTACTTGGGAATCAGCAGTAAGTTCAGAAGTTCTATTGAAGATTCCTTTTCAAGGCTGAGATGATATGTCAAAATGATTAGTTCAGCTGTTTGAATGATTTACTCAAGTCAATTGCTAAAAATTAGATTGATTATTTGAGTAACCAGATAAATGCACTTTTTGATTTTCACTTAGTTGTTTTAGCATTCTGTAGACATCTTAGGAATTTTCCTTCATAAAAGTATGTCTGATATTTGTTTTTTTGAATTTTATTTTGGGCGTCGTCTAAGTTAACTATGGCAAGAGGGAGAAAAAGATGCATCGTTCAACAGCAGCCGCATTTTTCCCCAAGCAGCTTTGAAATACAACATTGAAAGTTCTCTATCCATAATGATTTATTTATTCAAAAATAGTGATTGAGTTCTTCCTATGATGCAGACATTGTGATATGCCTAGGATTACAAAGGTGAGTGAAAACGGAGGCAGACCTTGCTCTCCTGGAGTTGACTGATTAATGTGGAAGCCAAGGATCTATCAATTCATCACCAAATGTAGTGGTTTAATCATAAATGCTGATGAGTGCTCTGCAGGAAAGTCATACTGTGCTATGTGAGGGTGAGGCTGAGAAAGCTCTGTATCTCTGTCTACAATCAGTGTATTAAAAAGAATTAGCACAAATAGTGTTTGAGAATCTAATTCGAATATGTTTTTTCAAATAATATAAACAGTATCACTCTAAGAATCTAAACTAAATGCTGATCCAGATCAGTAAAGGTTGTGATTAAATCTTGTTCTAATATATTATAATTTACTAAAAGCTGAATGTATGGGTCATGACGTACCAGGAAAATTAGGATAAGGTCTTTTTTCTATGAATGTACTTTTCATCTCAAGATATTTAACTCATTTGAATTTTTTTGTGAAGTGAAATCTGAGCCAATTTAATTAATTCTAAATGATACTGGAAAAATACTACTTTCTAAACTTTGCTAGAATCATGTGGTCTATTCGATTCGCACTTTATTTTTGTAGAATTTTATTATGGAAATTATCTCTGTTTAGTCTAACAGAGAATTTTAGACATAACATATAACCCTAACCCAAAACAAACACAATGGAATACTACTCAGCCATAAGAAACAATGAAATCCAGCCATTTGTGACAACATAGATGGACATTGAGGGTATAATGCAAAGTGAAATAAGTCAGAGGGAGAAGGTCAAATACCGTATGATTTCCTTCATTAAGTAGTAGATAATAACAACAATAAACAAACACACAGAGACAGAGATTGGATTGGTGGTTACCAGAGGGGAAGGGGGGAGGGAGGAGGGCGAAAGGGATAATTCAGCACAAGTGTGTGGTGATGGGTTGTAATTAGTATTTGGGTGGTGAACATGATGTAATCTATGCAGCAATAGAAGTATAAAGATGTACACCTGAAATTTATACAATGTTATAAACCAATGTTACTGCAATAAACAAAAAATTTAAAAAAAATTTTGTATTATATGCAGAATACCTTGGATTATTGGAAGACACGTCTCTTGGTCTCCTCCTACTTCTGGGTTGATTCTTTATCTCCTGCGCTGGCTTCTTGGTCTCTAACCTCTACTTAAACTTGCTGTTCTCCAAATCCTGACTTCAGTTCCTTCTCTTGCTATCCGCCAGCTTGAGTAACCTGATTTGTTCCAACAGTGTAATTATCATCAGTAATATAACTCTTATGTCTTCATTTGTAGAACATGGTGATTTGCTGATTGGGCATCTCCAGCTGCTTTTCCTCATGTGTCTCATAATGAAGAGTTTGGTTCTGAAGTTAGATACCTAGGTTTGAATCCTTGCTTTACCACTTACCAATTGTGTGTCTTTTACAGATATTACTTAACTTCTCTGTGTTTTGGTTTCTTTATCTCTAAAATGATAGAATAATGGCATGTACATCATAGGGTTGTTTTGAGGCTTAAATAAGGTACGATTTAACAGTGCCTAAAACATTTATCTAATTGTTCCATGTGTTTATGAAAAGGAGTTGCATTCCCAAACTGCAGAGAGGGAGAAATAGCTGTTAGATCCACCTACTATTTGATTTATTAGATTCCTATGTATTCTTCCTTTCTCTATCTAAATAATTTTATGTCTGCTTATAGATACTATTATATAGATACTATTATAGATATATAATATAGAATATTATATATAATCTATATAAGTATATAGATAATATATTAGATAATAATACAGATAATAATCTATATAAATAATATAGATACTATTATTTGTTTCACTGAAGATCAAGGCAGTACTACATTATTTATCATTTTTACTTTTTGGTGAGGAAGATTGGCCCTGAGCTAACATCTGTGCCAATCTTCCCCAAATTTTGTATGTGGGATGCCACCACAACATGGCGAGTGTCGTGTAGGTCCAAACACAACAAACCCGGGATCCAAACTGGCAAACCCCAGGCTGCAGAAGTAGAGCGCATGAACTTAACCACTATGCAACCAGGCCGGCCCCTATTTATCTTTTAACATGCCTCCCAGATATTTTAGGACAAGGTGGTAAAGTGAGTTAGTGCTTAAATTTAAATGTTAATGGAAGATAACATAATAAAAACAAATACAGAGTTATAGCTATGCTCAAATATAAGGCACGTATCTCCACGGAGCAGAATGTGCACCATGGTGAAGAGCTGATTTTGTGGGCCTGCTGGCCTCTGGGTTAGTAGATGCGCAGTAGAAGCCAGAAGTTTAGCTCCTATCAGTAAAGTGCATTAGAAATGATTTTCAAATAAAATATTTCATTGGTTGAAAATAGAGATTAAGATGTGGCACCTGCTCACAAGATGTGGCCGGAGAAAACTGCCTCCAAGTTTGTAAATTGATTTCCGAGAGCCCAGTCAAAGTACCTTGACTGACTCTGCCATGTCCCTTAACACACTGGGAGTAGACCCATATTCTTGACAGATAGGGCCAGCTACAGGCATCTTTAAAAGAGCCAAAGTGGGGTGATGCACAGGGAGAAAGAGAGTGGGGAAGAGGGAGAGGGAGAGCATGTGCGGTATTAGTAATAACAACAGAAATCTTCCACCAAATGTGAACCTGAGAATAAAATTTTAAAGTGCATTTAATATCATGCTAAGAAGACAAAACAAGGGGCCTGCCCAGTGGTGTAGTGGGTAAGTTTATGTGCTCCCCTTCAGCGGGTTGGGGTTCACTGATTTGGATCCGGAGTGTGGACCTATGCACTGCTCCTCAAGCCATGGTGTGGCAGCGTCCCACATACAAAATAGAAGAAAATGGGCATGGGTGTTAGCTCAGGGCTAATATTCCTCAGCAAAAAGAGGAAGATTGGCAGCAGATGTTAGCTCAGGGCTGATCTTCCTCACAAAAAAAAAAAAAGAAAAAATAATTTTTCCTGGATAAAAACAATTTTCTATAATATTTTGATAGAGACTTTAAGTATGTTGTGGCTGTTGAACAAATCGAATTAATACCTAGCTTCTATGAAAAGAGAATAAAAAATTATGCTCTCAAAAATTATATCTTAAACACTCCAACAGTGTATGTTACATAGTAATCCCTCAATAAATATTCCATGAATAAATTAATAAAAAAATAGACCAATATCACTAATGAACATAAGACTAAAGATATGAAATAAAATATTAGCATATAAAACTCAGCAGTGCTTATAAAAAAGTATAAAATATTGGCAAACTGAATTTATCAGTGTATACGTTTAAAAAATCATATTATGATCAAATATGGTTTATTCCAGTAATCCAAGGAAGTTCAACACCACAAAATCTATTATCGCAGTGTATATTTAGTTGATAGTGTGATGTACCACTAGATACTCTTTTTGGACTTGAGGACTATTTTCCTATGCCTGGGAATGCTATTTCCTAGCAGATAGCCCTCAGCTACTGGTCATTTCCAAGAAATGAGTGGATGAAGAGAGTCACCTTGTCCGAGGTTAAGCTCCTTTTCCTAAACAATTTGCATTAAATGACTGGTCCACGAAGGAAGTTAAGGCCATGGCCCCCTCCCGCCAATTTAAGAAAAGTCTGACATACCATCCCACCTCAGCTGTGGAGCCTCTTGTAGTGTTGGCTGATGTTTCCCTTGAGATTTCATTACAGACTAACTTCTCGCTCTGCCCCATCCTGCCTCTTTCCCTTTCCTTCCATAGATGATGATCCCAAGTCTTGATTCCTGATCATCTTCCTACATGTTAATTTCTATCTCAGAATCTGCATCGTGGGAAACCCAACTAGAGATGGAATAATACTAGTACAGTCACGTGTGGCATAATGACGTTTCGGTCCATGATGGACCACATATACAATGGTAGTCCCATTATAATAGTACCATATGGTCTAGGTGTGTAGTAGGCTGTACCATCTAGGTTTGTGTGAGGACACTCTATGATGTTCACACAACGATGAAATTGCCTGAGGACACATTTCTCAGAATGCATCCCATTGTTAAGTGACTTGTGACTGTACATTAAAGAAAAATATACAGGAAAAACATTTGAATGATTTAACATTTACTGAAGATATATCTCTTAGGAAACTAGAAATTGAAGAGTATATCCATAAAGTGATAAAATATGTTAAACCAGAAGCAAATCCAAAAAAATCCCCAGAAAGAGCATTGGAACTAATAAGAAAGTGAAGCAAGTTTTCTTACATAAAAAATCAACATGCAAAGGCTCAAAAGCATCCCTATACAACAAGAAAAACTAATAGAGAATATAATAAAAAACACATTAATAATAGCAGTTAACAGTTTTTGAGTATGTACTGTTTGCCTGGTATTTTGATAAAAAGATTTACATATTCCCAAGTAAGGTATGAATAAGCATCTAAGAATAAACTTAACAAAAAATGGCAATGTGTATATGGAGAAAATTATAGAAAGATATTTAAAAGTATAAAAGAAAATCTGAATAAACGAAGGATATGCCATTTTAGGGATCATAAGATTCACAAAACTTTCAGAAGCTAATCTTGATATTTATACATAAGATCTAAGTGCCAAGAAGAGCCAAGACATTTTTGAAAAAGTTGGAGAAACTTTCCTTATCCTATATAAACTTACTATAAATCTAGGAGAATAAAGACAGAGTAGTATTAGGGTAGAGATAAATAAAAATAGAGCCATGTAACAAAATAGAGAGCTCCAAAACAGGCTATGAGTATATGGAGCCCTGATCCATGACAGATGGAGCATGCACATCAGTGGAGAAAGAATACAGCAAATGGTTCTGGGACAATTGACTAAGCTTATAGAAAAAAATTAATTTAGATTTTAATTACACCAGGCACAAAGATCAATTCTAGCTAGGATTAAAAAACCTTAACGCAAAAAGCAAACCTTTAAAAACTTTCAGAAGAAAATATTGGCTGTCATATTTACTATCTGGTGGTTGGCAAGGATAATTTCAAGAAGGCAAAAAAGCTCAATCCGTAAAGGAACCAACTGATGCATTGACTTCATTAAAATTTAAGTATTCTGAGTATCAAAAGGTATCACACAACTTCATTTTTTATTATTCCTTAACTTGTTTTTAATACTTTATTACATATTTATGGATTTTCAAACATTATATATATGAACATTTCATAAATAACATCCTAACTTGGTTTTTCTTTTCATTTAATAATATATATATATTTTTTTAAGAGGATAAATGTAGCCTTACGTCATTCATTTTTTTGTGTGTGTGTGTGAGGAAGATCAGCCCTGAGCTAACATCCATGCCAATCCTCCTCTTTTTGCTGAGGAAGACTGGCCCTGGGCTAACATCTGTGCTCATCTTCCTCTACTTTATATGGGACTCTGCCACAGCATGGCCTGACAAGTGGTGCATCAGTGCACACCCGAGATCGAACCTGGGCTGCCAGCAGCGGAGCGTGGGCACTTAACCACTACGGCTTAATGGTTAATGAACGGGGCCAGCCCCATTTCATTCATTTGTAATTTCCATAACATACTGAGTTGCAAGAATATTCCTCAACATACACATTGATAGAAATTTATATTGTTTACTATTTTTTCTTTTTATGAACAATGTGGCTATGAACACTGTTGCAATATGACCTTGCATGAGGTTTTCTCTAGAGAGAAAGTATGTAGAAAAGCAAAAGAAAGAAGGTAGACCATTATCTTACACCATACACAAAAATTAACTGAAAATGGATTAAAGACTTGAATGTAAGACCTGAAACAATAAAACTCCTAGAAGAAAATATAGGCAGTCCACTCTTTGATATTGGCCTTAGTGGTATTTTTTCAAATACCATGTCTACTCAGGCAAGGGAAACAAAAGAAAAAATAAACAAATCGGACTACATCAGACTAAAAAACTTTTGCAAGGCAAAGGAAACCATGAAAAAAATGAAAGACAACCCACCAACTGGGAGAAAATGTCTGCAAATCATATATCCAACAAAGGGTTAATTTCCAAAATATATAAAGAACTTACACAACTCAACAACAAAAAAACAGTCCAATCAAAAAATGGGCAAAGAATATGAACAGACATTTTTCCAAAGAAGATATATGGTTGGCCAACAGACACATGAAAAGATGTTCAACATCACCAATTATTAAGGAAATGTAAATCAAAACTCCAATGAGATACTACCTCACACCTGTCAGAATGGCTATAATTACCAAGACAAGAAATAACGAGTGTTGGAGAGGATGTGGAGAAATGGGAACCCTCATACACTGCTGGTGGGAATGCAAACTGGTGTAGCCGCTGTGGAAAACAGTATGGAGATTTATCAAAAAATTAAAAATAGAAATACTAGTGGAATCCTGCTAGCTCACTTCTGGGTATTTATCCAAAGAACATGAAACAAACAATTCAAAGAGATCTGTGTGTACATCCCTATGTTCATTGCAGCATTATTCATAATAGCCAAGACATGGAAGCAACTCAAGTGCCCATCCATGAATGAGTGGATAAAGAAGATTTGCTATATATATATACACACACACACACACACACACACAAAGGAATACTACTCAGCCATAAAAAAGAGAAAATTGTGCCATTTGCAACAACGCGGGTGGACCTTAAAGGTATTGTGCTAAGTGAAATAAGCTAGACAGGGCACGACACCGTATGATTTCCCTCATGTGGAAGATAAACAAACACACAGATAAGGAGAACAGATCAGTGGTTACCAGAGGGAAAGAGGAGGGGAGGATGAAAGGAGTAAAGGGGCACACATGTACGGTGAGGGATACAAATTAGACTATTGGTGGTGAGCACGCTGCAGTCTAGACAGAAACCGATACATAATAATGTACACCTGAAATTATACAGTGTTATAAGCCAATATGACCTCCATAAAATAATTAAGTAAAAAAAACAAAATTAAAGGAAGGAGGCAGATAGGATGAGGGACAACACATGGAGTTTCATACAGAACAATGAAAGAAATTAAAAAAGTTGAAGCAAATATGGCATAAAGTTAAAATTTGCAAACGTTAGGTGGAGGGCACATAGCTCTTCCTCATATTATACTACATGATTTTTTATAGATTTGAAACATTTCATATGAGAGAGAACTCCTTGTTTTCTTAGTGCTTTCTGCATTGAGTTCAACTTTATATGGTATTGATATCATGAACTCTTCTTTTTGTTTTTCTCTGATGTGTATTTGTGTAACCTGCTACTTGCAACATTTCCGAGCTATTTTCTTCAAGATGCAGTTTTAATTTAATTACTACATAAAAAATAGATATTGTTTCTTGATTCAGTCTGACATCCCTTTTTCCTTCTAATAAATACATAAGTTGATCTTACTCATATTTTTCAACTGCTTCATGGAGATATAATTCATATACAATACAATTAACCCATTTAAATTCAGTCATTTAAAGTATACAATTCTATGTTTATTTGGTAATTCATTCACATAGTTATGCAATCGTTGCCAATTAATCAACCTAACTTGAGAACCTTTTTGCCTTTCAAAACAGAAGCTTTATACCCCTCCAGTTAGTTTCCTTTTTTTTTCCCCCCACCACTACCTTCTGCTGGGCAAACATTACTCTAATTTCTGTCTCGCTGGTATTGCCTATTTTGGACATTTCATATAAATGGAATCACACGGTATGTGCTTTTTTGTGTCTGGCTTCTTTCACTTAGCGTGCCTTTGAGTTTCTTCCACATTGTAGTACATATCATCACTTCATTCCCTTTCATTCCCAGATAATATTCCATGCATTTGTTTATTCATTAAGTTGATAGACATTTGGATTGTTTCCACGTTTTATGCTACTTTGAAGGCTGCTATGAACGTTTATGTACAAGTTTCTGTATGGATGTATAATTTCATTTTTTTGTTTTGCTAGAAATGTAATTGCTAGGTTATAAGGTAACATTTTGTCAAACGCGTATGCTTAACATTTTAAGGAAGGAAACTTCTTTCCTTAAAGGAAGGAAGGAAACCTTCCAAACTGTTTTACAAATCAGCTGCAGCATTTTACATTCCCATCAGCAACATATGAGAGCTCCTGCATCTCCACATCCCTGTCAACACTTGTCGTTGTCTGGTGTTTAAATTATAGCCATTTATAGTGGGCGTGAAGTAGTATTTCATTTTGGTTTGATTTGCATTTTCTGAGTGAATAATGGTGTTAAACATCTTTTCATGTGGTTGTTGACCATTTGTGTATCTTCTTTTGAGAAATGTTTATGTAAATACTCTGCCCCTTTTTGAATTGTATTGTCTATTTATGTTTATTTTTATTTGTGAGGAAGATCAGCCCTGAGGTAACATCCACGCCAATCCTCCTCTTTTTGCTGAGGAAGACTGGCCCTGGGCTAACATCCGTGTCCATCTTCCTCTACTTTATATGGGACGCCACCACAGCATGGCTTGATAAGCGGTGTGTAGGTCCACACCTGGGATCTAAACCTGCAAACCCGGGGCCACTAAATTGGAGCGAGCGAACTTAACCACTATGCCACTGGACAGGCCCCCTAGCCTCAATTTTTTTTTCTTTTTTTTTTGTGAGGAAGATCGGCCCTGAGCTAACATCTGCCAATCCTCCTCATTTTGCTGAGGAAGACTGGCCCTGGGCTAACATCCATGCCTATCTTTCTCCACTTTATACGGGAAGCCGCCACAGCATGGCTTGACAAGTGGTGCGTCGGTGCATACCCGGGATCCGAACTGGCGAACCCTGGGCCACTGCAGCATAGCTGGCGCACTTAAGCGCTTGCGCCACTGGGCTGGCCCCTAGCCTCAAATTTTTGATAAAGAAATATAAGATTGCCCCAAAGTTATAGTCCTCTTTGGACCCCTCCCATAAGAAAGTAAAAAGGCAAAGCATAGCCTGTGAGAACATATTCACTATGTCTGTCTCTCTGTCTCACTCTGTTTCTAGGCTTCTCTCTCTCTCTTTCTCTCTTTATCTGTAATTGTCTGTCATCTATCTGTCTATCAATCAGTCTGTCTATCTATCTATCTATCTATCTATCTATCTATCTATCTATCTATCTATCTAATCTTTCCCCAGAAGAAACTATCATGAATTTGACATTTCTCTTTCAAGTATGTATTTAAAATTGTTTTAATATTTGTCATTCATTCACTCATTAAGTATATAGTGAATGCCCAATATATACTAGGCATTATTCTAAATGCTAGGGATAAAGCAGTAAAAAAATGTAGAAAAAATTCCTTCTTCCTCTATTGGAACTTATATTCTAGAAGAAAAGATAGTAAACATGATTTTAGGAATAATTAATGCTATGTGAAAACAGCAGTTAAGGTAATAAAAGGTATTAGGTATGTATATGTGTTTGTGAGGGGTATTTTTTGATAAGTTGGTCAGGCAAGGCAGTCTTGAGCGGGTTATATGTCAGCAGAGACTTGAATGACACGAATAATCAAAAAAATTTGGAGGAAGAGCGTCTAGCAGAGGTTTCTCTTGACTGTAGTACAACCACAGCATTTTGAGCTATCGATCTTGTGTTTAATTATCTCTGCTGAACTGACGCTGGTCCACAGCTACACGGTGACTGTGCCTTCTCCTCTCTTTTTTACTCTTCAAGTTCTTGCCATTTCTGTTGGTTGAAGACAGAGTCACAGAAAAGGAAAAGGATCGCATGTTTGAGTTTTATCACTTTTTGCTCCATGTTTCCTAAGGAAATCTTTAAGATTCGATGGGAATATTTGACTTTGCCATTGGCTTGTCAGTAGTGTTTGCCACATGGCTTCAGGGAAATGTTGTTGGAGTTTTAAAGGATTACGTGAATTATTTGTAGGTCATAATACATGAGAATAATGCATCTCGTTAGACATCTTGGCTGATATACATAATAACTGGTGTTTTCCTTGATTTGGGCCATACTCCATTCTGTTTTATAGATAATAATACTATTTTAATTGCAGATAGTGTCTATTGCATAATTAAATTAAAGATGAAGTTTTCTTTTCATGTACTTTTTAATTTTATTGATTTATTTTGAGGATGCTAAGAGGCAAATGGGTGAAAAAGACTGACTCCAACACCTTTTGAAGGAAGTTAAAATATAATCAGATTTTCTAACATTTAAATTATACCTCAATGCTAATTTATTGTAACATGATTACTGTTAAATATAATTGACACTTTCAAAGAATTTTTAAAATTCATGTGATGAAACCATTTTTACCTTTCTTTTTATCCATATTATTTTTTATCTTATAAATTAAAATTTAGATGGTTTACTTATTAGGTTATTAGCTATACAGATTAATAGCCTAAATACTTTTAATATAAAACCATTACTATTTCTGTTTTATGTATGTCGTCGTTATGTTGAAATTTTACACAATTAAAATTGTTATTAATAGCTTTCAGCCTTCATTGGGTTTCATTTTTAAACTAAATCTATTATTCTCTAGATTCAACATTAGTATAGTAATTTTTTTAATTGCTTGCTCTTTTAACTACTAAGATTTTAATACATATTTGTGGTAAGCCTAATTTTTAAATGGCTCCCATGACCTTCACTGTATGGTGTTACTTCCATGATTATGTCACGTTATATGGGAAAAGGTAAATTTTTCTGTCGGTCCTAATTTAATCACACAAGCCCTTTAAAAGCAGAGAAGTTTTCCCACTTGCAAGAGAGAGAGTCAAAGCATAGAGAAAGAGTCATTGCTCCATTGCTGGCTTTGAAGAGGGACGAGCAAATCCAAGGACCGAGGTGCACTCTCTAAAAGCTGAGAGCCACCTGGTTGACAGCCACCAAGGACACTGCGATCTCAGTCCTACAGCCACGTGGAACTAGATCCACCAACAACCTAAATGATCCTTGCAGTGGATTCTTCCCCGAGTTTGTAGAGAAGAGCTACCCCAGCTGACAGCTTGATTTCAGCCTTGTGAGACCGAAAGCAGTAAACCCAGTGAAGCCCACCTACACTTCTAACTTAGACAACAGGGAAATAAGGAATGTTTTTTTTTTTTCTTAATTTTTTGTTTATTGCAGTAACATTGGTTTATAACATTGTAAAAATTTCAGGTGTACATCATTATACTTCTATTTCTGCATAGATTACATCATGTTCACCACCAAAATACTAATTACAACCCATCACCACACACATGTACCGAATTATCCCTTTCACCCTCCTCCCTCCCCCCTTCCCCTCTGGTAGTAGGAATGGTTTTTAAAGCGCTGTGTTTGTGGTACTTTGTTACACAGCGGTAGAAAACTAATATGATATTAAAACATAAATAATCATAAAAATGTTCTGATTTCTTTTTAATTAATTAAAATGCTTCAAATGATTTAATATGTTTGTAAACATCTATTTTGGTTTTACATCTTTGGCAGTAAGAGTAGGTTTTTTTTTTTCTTTTTTTTTGAGAGCCTCTGTAAAGGGGTCTGGTTATACAGGAGGCGTATGATGCAGTTTCTGTAAACGTAAGTTCTTAACCCATGTTTCTAGGCTTAGGTCCAATCCAAATAGGTCTGATAACACAGCGAGCCTTGACAAGTAAGCCGCTCTCTTGGAGGAAGAAATTTCCCCTGTGAAATATTAAATCTCGTAGAGCAGCATGAACTGTTTACTAGTTTCCCTTTCCTTCAGTACACCTTTAATGTTTTGAAAGAGTTTGACTCATTTCACGTGTGGGATCAGTTTACCACTGGCTCGATATAAATCAGAGTTATAAGTAACTTGCAATGCTATACCTTAAGATTTCTGAAATGCTTTGAATTTCTAAACTTTCACTTTTATAGAAAAAAGTCTGAAAAATGCTATTCCAAAAAAATGAATTTATTTAAATGATATCAAGGGAAAAGATGTCTTTCCTCATGTTAAACATATATATGTGCATGTATATGCATATATAATCTATATACATATAATATATGTGTGTATATAATCTATTACAGACTTCAGAGTAATCCCAACTTCATGGGTGTCTTTGGCCCTGGCTAACACCTATGATATATTACTCAGTTACATTATTCATAAATTTTTCCACTGAATGTCAAGTAAGTGCCATGTCCTTTGTTGAAATTGTGTATACATCCTGAATAACTTATAGTCTCTACCTTTCAGGAGTTACATAGAAACAGATGAGAAACATAAAATGTGATAAATTTTATAAGAAATATGTGAAGATAATAAAGAATTTTGATTCACTGCATATAGAAATTTATAGTAGTAGAGGGTATACTAAAGGGATTTTATTTTACTGTATTTGTTTAAATGCCACAGGCAATACTTTCCTGAACTCTATCTTCATTATAAACAACAAAATATGAATAGGATACAATTTAATTTTTAATCTCCTCCAATAAAAACTGAAACAAGTACATTATTCTTCATTTATCTTTCTATGTTTTGTAACCTTTAAGATAGTGAAAATAAAAGCACTCAATTTATAGTGTTGTAGAAATATTAAGGAATCATTTTTTCCAGTATGTCAACTATGCCTTCGTTATCATGGGCAGAAAGTGTCAAGGGTTTTTTTTTTAAATCTATATTTTATCACAATACGAGACTTGTAATAACAAAAGGAAAGTTATTAGTTTGATAATATTTTTTAGCATAATCTTTTAATCTTTGATATTTGATTACATAGACTATGCCACAATAAAAATATTTATAGTCACCACGGGCCATATAAGAAGAATAAATGATGTATGATGACAGTTAGATGTACAGAGAAACTTTGTTTTTCAGTAAATATGGTTAACTAAAAAAGTTCAGTTTATCTTAAGATGTTACCTGGGAATTGAATAATTGTAGGTACAGAGTGCAAGACAGACTTAGGGTCAAAAAATCAAAGTTTGAATCCTGAGTCTGCCATAAAAAACTTTACTTGTATTTATTTTGTTTATTCATTTACTTTTACCTTGGACAAGATACTTGAAGTCTCTTGAACTTTCTCTGTGCAGACAGTAATGAGGATGTGTTTCTGACAGGGCTGTTAGAGTCAACATTAATAATATACGTGAGATTTTCATTTTAGGCTGTAAGATATACTAAAGTAGCAAATGTGATGCTTATGGTTATTTATATTAATAATATCAAATAAAAATAGATAATTGTCATTGTTTAAGACCAAAGACTCATGATATATCTCATCTCTCAAAGAATTGTCAATAGTCATTGTTCTCTACACATTTCCACGGAGGCTGAACAGGATGTGAAGTCAATATTATAAAGAACACGTGCATGACAGAGTTTGCAGGTTTGAGGATGCACAGAACAATAAAGTGTGGGATACAATAAGTGGGGAACAATGTGGGCAGATGGCACAGAATCAAGAGCCTTATTGATGTAGCATCTGTGTCTTTCTCCAATAAAAGAAGATTCAGTGGAAAGGATTATGTTAAACTTTTGTGTGAGACGTGTTTTAAGCCTTTTTATACACTAATGTAGCAAGAACTTTTTAATATACTTTCTTGATTGGTTGTTGTTTGAATGGTAACACATTCTTAGACAAAGTAATCAGATTACATTGTTAGCAGTTTTCAAGACGGGGAGGCAGGGGTGAATTCGCAAGGGCTGGCTCTGTGTAAATGGGCCATCTGTTTCCATGGTTACAGGCTGGCTGAGTAAACTACAAACTTGTAGGTGTTGGTTTGTGCCCTCTTATCTTAAAGAATCTGAAGATTGTTTCCGTAAATATGGTTTCCATCTCTGGGCTAAGTGTGAGTCTGAGAAGAAATTTAGGGAAGAGACAGCTTTTAAGCTATATAAATAGCAGTTCATAAAGATACCTTTCCCTGAAACTTGTACCATGTTTTCAATATTAAAAATGACCATATTTGTAGTTTCCACTATTCTAATTATAAGGAAATGCACTTTATCACATCTTTTCGGAAGGCATCCATTTTTATAATTTTCTTGGCCACAGGTGCTGATGTAGTCTTCAGTAATGCAGAAGGCTGTCTTTTTTAATACAATCTATTACCTTCTCTTCAGGACAATTACAGCAACCAATTTTAGCAGGCACAAAGAGGATTTTAAATTATGATACAAAAGAGATATTTTCAAATCCAAAATAAGGTTTAGGAACTTGCAAGAAATACAAATGAACATATTTAGATCTTATTTAAAAGAATGGAGAGTTTTCATTTCTTATACAAGAAAGTGCATGGCTTTTTTATTTTTTCTTTACAATTTTAATTTATTCTCTTTGCTCTTATTTTTTTCCTATAAAATAATATTTAGAATTTTATTTCTTTTAATTAAAAATAGCAGCCTTACCTCATTTTTCTTAACTTTGAAACCATTGAACTGTGTTTTCTATTTGCTTTGATTCTGTTCAGTGTTATG
>NW_026691448.1:0-100393 GCF_020826845.1 Diceros bicornis minor
AGACAGAGACAGAGAGAGAGAGATCCCTGACCTCTGAGTCTCTGCCTCCACCGCTGGCTGGTGCCAACTCACGCGCCATCCCCACTTCCAGCCATCACCCCCACGCCTGCCCGGGGCCAGCCCCACCACAGACAGGCCGGTTGGTTCCTGCTCACCTCCGTGCTGTCCCTCCCGACCTGACCCCAGTGCAGGGGATAAGCTTCAGACAAGTCTTTCCATGTCCCTCTGCATGACAATAGACTTCTCCCCTCTCCCATTCCACAGGCCCACCGGGGACATCCACCTTTGTCATTAGCTCAGGAGAGGATGCAAGATGAGAATCTCTGCTATTGTGTGGGAGACTCAGTTTCCCGGGTTTCCCCCATGGACACATGTTCTTCAGCTGGGTCTGATTTTCTCCAGACAAGCTGTCTTGGGAAGGATTTGGCCAGCCCTAAGACCTGAAGGGAAAGGGCGGAGGGGGGTTCTCTCTCTGCCCCCGACAGCCCCGAGCTGGGTCGGTCCCTCAGACCTGGCCAGGGGCATCCCATCCCCCGGTGCCCTTCCCCGGGGCATTCCAAGGGCAGGCTCGGCGCCAGCCCCCACCCCGCTCGCCACTGCCCGACCATCGTCCTCCCTCGGGGGGCCTGGGCAGGCCAGGGACCCGGCTGTGGGAGGCCTCCAGATCTCAGGCCTGGCTCACCCGTTTTACCAGGCTGCTTCCTCCTCTGACGGGGGCCCAGCACACGCCCCAGGAGACTTGGCAGCCGCCCCCAGGGCTCTAGCCTCTGGAACTCGTCCCCTTGGAAGGGGCCTGGCCCAGGTGCCAGGTTCGGCTGGTCGGCCAGCCTCCTTTGGAGAAAGCAGGCAAGCCGAGCCAGGCTTGCAGTGGCCCTGGCGTGACACCTGCCACCTCAGGCAGAGGGCCTCCTGCGTGCCATCCTTGGCGGGTTTCTCCCCGGAGCCGTGGCCTGGGCACTAGGAAGGCCGGGCCTCCCCGACTCCCGGGAGGAGGGGCTAGCCCAGTTGCGCCCTGGCCACCAAACCCTCTGGTGCCATCTGCCTGTCTCCGCACTTCTGACTCCACAGAGCCTTTCCTACATCTGGGCTGCCTGCCGTGGCAAAGTGCAGGCGTGGGGTGAGGCCATGGTTTTGTCTTTCCAGGAAAAAATGAGCCCCTGGCCGAAGCAGCAGGCCCAGGCAGAGCCTTGAGCTTGAAGCCCAGTAGGTCTGTGGCCCTCAGGGCCAGAGCCATGCTTTCAAGGCAGGGAAGCGGCCTGCAAGCTGTGTGGGAGTGGGGGAGGGGAGGGAGACAGCTGAAGCCGAGTCCAGGAGGGCGGCGATGGAAGAGCTGCAGCTGGGTCAGAGCCTGGAGGGAGGGCGGGGCCTTCACTGAGGACCCCCCCCCCCCGAGTCCAGCCCTATGCCCCGGCGGTCACGCATGCGCCCTTGGCCTGTGCGGTGTGTGGGGGGTTGAACCCACGCCCGCAGGGCTCCCGGAGCGGCCAGAGAAAGAAGGGCCCATGGAGAGGTAGGCGAGGTGGGCAGGGGGCGCCACCTTACTCTCCTCAGCTCCCTGAGGGAGAGAGAGAGAGACAGAGACAGAGAGAGAGATCCCTGACCTCTGAGTCTCTGCCTCCACCGCTGGCTGGTGCCAACTCACGCGCCATCCCACTTCCAGCCATCACCCCCACGCCTGCCCCGGGGCCAGCCCCACCACAGACAGGCCGGTTGGTTCCTGCTCACCTCTGTGCCGTCCCTTCCCGACCTGACCCCAGTGCAGGGGATAAGCTTCAGACAAGTCTTTCCATGTCCCTCTGCATGACAATAGACTTCCTCCCCTCTCCCATTCCACAGGCCCACCCGGGACATCCACCTTTGTCATTAGCTCAGGAGAGGATGCAAGATGAGAATCTCTGCTATTGTGTGGGGAGACTCAGTTTCCCGGGTTTCCCCCATGGACACATGTTCTTCAGCTGGGTCTGATTTGCTCCAGACAAGCTGTCTTGGGAAGGATTTGGCCAGCCCTAAGAACCTGAAGGGAAAGGGCGGAGGGGGGTTCTCTCTCTGCCCCCGACAGCCCCGAGCTGGGTCGGTCCCTCAGACCTGGCCAGGGGCATCCCATCCCCCAGCGCCCTTCCCCGGGGCATCCAAGGGCAGGCTCGGCGCCAGCCCCACCCCGCTCGCCACTGCCCGACCATCGTCCTCCCTCGAGGGGCCTGGGCAGGACAGGGACCCGGCTGTGGGAGGCCTCCAGATCTCAGGCCTGGCACACCGTTTACCAGGCTGCTTCCTCCTCTGACGGGGGCCCAGCACACGCCCCAGGAGACTTGGCAGCCGCCCCCAGGGCTCTAGCCTCTGGAACTCGTCCCCTTGGTAGGGGCTGGCCCAGGTGCCAGGTTCGGCTGGTCGGCCAGCCTCCTTTGGAGAAAGCAGGCAAGCCGAGCCAGGCTTGCAGTGGCCCTGGCGTGACACCTGCCACCTCAGGCAGAGGGCCTCCCGCGTGCCCTCCTTGGCGGGTTTCTCCCCGGAGCCGTGGCCTGGGCACAAGGAAGGCCGGGCCTCCCCGACTCCCGGGAGGAGGGGCTAGCCCAGTTGCGCCCTGGCCCCCAAACCCTCTGGTGCCATCTGCCTGTCTCGGCACTTCTGACTCCACAGAGCCTTTCCTACATCTGGGCTGCCTGCCGTGGCAAAGTGCAGGCGTGGGGTGAGGCCATGGTTTTGTCTTTCCAGGAAAAAATGAGCCCCTGGCCGAAGAAGCAGGCCCAGGCAGAGCCTTGAGCTTGAAGCCCAGTAGGTCTGTGGCCCTCAGGGCCAGAGCCATGCTTTCAAGGCAGGGAAGCGGCCTGCAAGCTGAGTGGGAGTGGGGGAGGGGAGGGAGACAGCTGAAGCCCAGTCCAGAAGGGCGGCGATGGAAGAGCTGCAGCTGGGTCAGAGCCTGGAGGGAGGGCGGGGCCTTCACTGAGGACCCCCCCCCCACCGAGGCCAGCCCTAGGCCCAGGCGGTCGCGCATGTGCCCTTGGCCTGTGCGGTGTGTGGGGGGTTGAACCCAAGCCCGCAGGGCTCCCGGAGCGGCCAGAGAAAGTAGGGCCCATGGAGAGGTAGGCGAGGTGGGCAGGGGGCGAGATCTTACTCTGCTCAGCTCCCTGAGGGAGAGAGAGAGAGACAGAGACAGAGAGAGAGATCCCTGACCTCTGAGTCTATGCCTCCAACGCTGGCTGGTGCCAACTCACGCGCCATCCCACTTCCAGCCATCACCCCCACGCCTGCCCCGGGGCCCGCCTCACCACAGACAGGCCGGTTGGTTCCTGCTCACCTCTGTGCCGTCCCTTCCCGACCTGACCCCAGTGCAGGGGATAAGCTTCAGACAAGTCTTTCCATGTCCCTCTGCATGACAATAGACTTCCTCCCCTCTCCCATTCCACAGGCCCACCCGGGACATCCACCTTTGTCATTAGCTCAGGAGAGGATGCAAGATGAGAATCTCTGCTATTGTGTGGGGAGACTCAGTTTCCCGGGTTTCCCCCATGGACACATGTTCTTCAGCTGGGTCTGATTTTCTCCAGACAAGCTGTCTTGGGAAGGATTTGGCCAGCCCTAAGAACCTGAAGGGAAAGGGTGGAGGGGGGTTCTCTCTCTGCCCCCGACAGCCCCGAGCTGGATCGGTCCCTCAGACCTGGCCAGGGGCAGCCCATCCCCCGGCGCCCTTCCCCGGGGCATCCAAGGGCAGGCTCGGCGCCAGCCCCACCCCGCTCGCCACTGCCTGACCATCGTCCTCCCTCGGGGGGCCTGGGCAGGACAGGGACCCGGCTGTGGGAGGCCTCCAGATCTCAGGCCTGGCACACCGTTTACCAGGCTGCTTCCTCCTCTGACGGGGGCCCAGCACACGCCCCAGGAGACTTGGCAGACGCCCCCAGGGCTCTAGCCTCTGGAACTCGTCCCCTTGGAAGGGGCCTGGCCCAGGTGCCAGGTTCGGCTGGTCGGCCAGCCTCCTTTGGAGAAAGCAGGCAAGCCGAGCCAGGCTTGCAGTGGCCCTGGCGTGACACCTGCCACCTCAGGCAGAGGGCCTCCCGCGTGCCCTCCATGGCGGGTTTCTCCCCGGAGCCGTGGCCTGGGCACTAGGAAGGCCGGGCCTCCCCGACTCCCGGGAGGAGGGGCTAGCCCAGTTGCGCCCTGGCCCCCAAACCCTCTGGTGCCATCTGCCTGTCTCGGCACTTCTGACTCCACAGAGCCTTTCCTACATCTGGGGTGCCTGCCGTGGCAACGTGCAGGCGTGGGGTGAGGCCATGGTTTTGTCTTTCCAGGAAAAAATGAGCCCCTGGCCGAAGCAGCAGGCCCAGGCAGAGCCTTGAGCTTGAAGCCCAGTAGGTCTGTGGCCCTCAGGGCCAGAGCCATGCTTTCAAGGCAGGGAAGCGGCCTGCAAGCTGAGTGGGAGTGGGGGAGGGTAGGGAGACAGCTGAAGCCGAGTCCAGAAGGGCTGCGATGGAAGAGCTGCAGCTGGGTCAGAGCCTGGAGGGAGGGCGGGGCCTTCAATGAGGACCCCCCCCCCCCGAGGCCAGCCCTAGGCCCCGGCGGTCACGCATGCGCCCTTGGCCTGTGCGGTGTGTGGGGGGTTGAACCCAAGCCCGCAGGGCTCCCGGAGCGGCCAGAGAAAGAAGGGCCCATGGAGAGGTAGGCGAGGTGGGCAGGGGGCGCCACCTTACTCTCCTCAGCTCCCTGAGGGAGAGAGAGAGAGACAGAGACAGAGAGAGAGATCCCTGACCTCTGAGTCTCTGCCTCCACCGCTGGCTGGTGCCAACTCACGCGCCATCCCACTTCCAGCCATCACCCCCACGCCTGCCCCGGGGCCAGCCCCACCACAGACAGGCCTGTTGGTTCCTGCTCACCTCTGTGCCGTCCCTTCCCGACCTGACCCCAGTGCAGGGGATAAGCTTCAGACAAGTCTTTCCATGTCCCTCTGCATGACAATAGACTTCCTCCCCTCTCCCATTCCACAGGCCCACCCGGGACATCCACCTTTGTCATTAGCTCAGGAGAGGATGCAAGATGAGAATCTCTGCTATTGTGTGGGAGACTCAGTTTCCCGGGTTTCCCCCATGGACACATGTTCTTCAGCTGGGTCTGATTTTCTCCAGACAAGCTGTCTTGGGAAGGATTTGGCCAGCCATAAGAACCTGAAGGGAAAGGGCGGAGGGGGGTTCTCTCTCTGCCCCCGACAGCCCCGAGCTGGATCGGTCCCTCAGACCTGGCCAGGGGCAGCCCATCCCCCGGCGCCCTTCCCCGGGGCATCCAAGGGCAGGCTCGGCGCCAGCCCCACCCCGCTCGCCACTGCCCGACCATCGTCCTCCCTCGGGGGGCCTGGGCAGGACAGGGACCCGGCTGTGGGAGGCCTCCAGATCTCAGGCCTGGCACACCGTTTACCAGGCTGCTTCCTCCTCTGACGGGGGCCCAGCACACGCCCCAGGAGACTTGGCAGCCGCCCCCAGGGCTGTATCCTCTGGAACTCGTCCCCTTGGAAGGGGCCTGGCCCAGGTGCCAGGTTCGGCTGGTCGGCCAGCCTCCTTTGGAGAAAGCAGGCAAGCCGAGCCAGGCTTGCAGTGGCCCTGGCGTGACACCTGCCACCTCAGGCAGAGGGCCTCCCGCGTGCCCTCCATGGCGGGTTTCTCCCCGGAGCCGTGGCCTGGGCACTAGGAAGGCCGGGCCTCCCCGACTCCCGGGAGGAGGGGCTAGCCCAGTTGCGCCCTGGCCCCCAAACCCTCTGGTGCCATCTGCTTGTCTCGGCACTTCTGACTCCACAGAGCCTTTCCTACATCTGGGCTGCCTGCCGTGGCAACGTGCAGGCGTGGGGTGAGGCCATGGTTTTGTCTTTCCAGGAAAAAATGAGCCCCTGGCCGAAGCAGCAGGCCCAGGCAGAGCCTTGAGCTTGAAGCCCAGTAGGTCTGTGGCCCTCAGGGCCAGAGCCATGCTTTCAAGGCAGGGAAGCGGCCTGCAAGCTGAGTGGGAGTGGGGGAGGGGAGGGAGACAGCTGAAGCCGAGTCCAGAAGGGCGGCGATGGAAGAGCTGCAGCTGGGTCAGAGCCTGGAGGGAGGGCGGGGCCTTCACTGAGGACCCCCCCCCCCCGAGGCCAGCCCTAGGCCCAGGCGGTCACGCATGCGCCCTTGGCCTGTGCGGTGTGTGGGGGGTTGAACCCAACCCCGCAGGGCTCCCGGAGCGGCCAGAGAAAGAAGGGCCCATGGAGAGGTAGGCGAGGTGGGCAGGGGGCGCCACCTTACTCTCCTCAGCTCCCTGAGGGAGAGAGAGAGAGACAGAGACAGAGAGAGAGAGATCCCTGACATCTGAGTCTCTGCCTCCACCGCTGGCTGGTGCCAACTCACGCGCCATCCCACTTCCAGCCATCACCCCCACGCCTGCCCCGGGGCCAGCCCCACCACAGACAGGCCGGTTGGTTCCTGCTCACCTCTGTGCCGTCCCTTCCTGACCTGACCCAGGTGCAGGGGATAAGCTTCAGACAAGTCTTTCCATGTCCCTCTGCATGACAATAGACTTCCTCCCCTCTCCCATTCCACAGGCCCACCGGGGACATCCACCTTTGTCATTAGCTCAGGAGAGGATGCAAGATGAGAATCTCTGCTATTGTGTGGGGAGACTCAGTTTCCCGGGTTTCCCCCATGGACACATGTTCTTCAGCTGGGTCTGATTTTCTCCAGACAAGCTGTCTTGGAAAGGATTTGGCCAGCCCTAAGAACCTGAAGGGAAAGGGCGGAGGGGGGTTCTCTCTCTGCCCCCGACAGCCCCGAGCTGGGTCGGTCCCTCAGACCTGGCCAGGGGCAGCCCATTCCCCGGCGCCCTTCCCCGGGGCATCCAAGGGCAGGCTCGGCGCCAGCCCCACCCCGCTCGCCACTGCCCGACCATCGTCCTCCCTCGGGGGGCCTGGGCAGGACAGGGACCCGGCTGTGGGAGGCCTCCAGATCTCAGGCCTGGCACACCGTTTACCAGGCTGCTTCCTCCTCTGACGGGGGCCCAGCACACGCCCCAGGAGACTTGGCAGCCGCCCCCAGGGCTCTAGCCTCTGGAACTCGTCCCCTTGGAAGGGGCCTGGCCCAGGTGCCAGGTTCGGCTGGTCGGCCAGCCTCCTTTGGAGAAAGCAGGCAAGCCGAGCCAGGCTTGCAGTGGCCCTGGCGTGACACCTGCCACCTCAGGCAGAGGGCCTCCCGCGTGCCCTCCATGGCGGGTTTCTCCCCGGAGCCGTGGCCAGGGCACTAGGAAGGCCGGGCCTCCCCGACTCCCGGGAGGAGGGGCTAGCCCAGTTGCGCCCTGGCCCCCAAACCCTCTGGTGCCATCTGCCTGTCTCGGCACTTCTGACTCCACAGAGCCTTTCCTACATCTGGGCTGCCTGCCGTGGCAAAGTGCAGGCGTGGGGTGAGGCCATGGTTTTGTCTTTCCAGGAAAAAATGAGCCCCTGGCCGAAGCAGCAGGCCCAGGCAGAGCCTTGAGCTTGAAGCCCAGTAGGTCTGTGGCCCTCAGGGCCAGAGCCATGCTTTCAAGGCAGGGAAGCGGCCTGCAAGCTGAGTGGGAGTGGGGGAGGGGAGGGAGACAGCTGAAGCCGAGTCCAGAAGGGCGGCGATGGAAGAGCTGCAGCTGGGTCAGAGCCTGGAGGGAGGGCGGGGCCTTCACTGAGGACCCCCCCCCCCGAGGCCAGCCCTAGGCCCAGGCGGTCACGCATGCGCCCTTGGCCTGTGCGGTGTGTGGGGGGTTGAACCCAACCCCGCAGGGCTCCCGGAGCGGCCAGAGAAAGAAGGGCCCATGGAGAGGTAGGCGAGGTGGGCAGGGGGCGCCACCTTACTCTCCTCAGCTCCCTGAGGGAGAGAGAGAGAGACAGAGACAGAGAGAGAGAGATCCCTGACATCTGAGTCTCTGCCTCCACCGCTGGCTGGTGCCAACTCACGCGCCATCCCACTTCCAGCCATCACCCCCACGCCTGCCCCGGGGCCAGCCCCACCACAGACAGGCCGGTTGGTTCCTGCTCACCTCTGTGCCGTCCCTTCCTGACCTGACCCAGGTGCAGGGGATAAGCTTCAGACAAGTCTTTCCATGTCCCTCTGCATGACAATAGACTTCCTCCCCTCTCCCATTCCACAGGCCCACCGGGGACATCCACCTTTGTCATTAGCTCAGGAGAGGATGCAAGATGAGAATCTCTGCTATTGTGTGGGGAGACTCAGTTTCCCGGGTTTCCCCCATGGACACATGTTCTTCAGCTGGGTCTGATTTTCTCCAGACAAGCTGTCTTGGAAAGGATTTGGCCAGCCCTAAGAACCTGAAGGGAAAGGGCGGAGGGGGGTTCTCTCTCTGCCCCCGACAGCCCCGAGCTGGGTCGGTCCCTCAGACCTGGCCAGGGGCAGCCCATTCCCCGGCGCCCTTCCCCGGGGCATCCAAGGGCAGGCTCGGCGCCAGCCCCACCCCGCTCGCCACTGCCCGACCATCGTCCTCCCTCGGGGGGCCTGGGCAGGACAGGGACCCGGCTGTGGGAGGCCTCCAGATCTCAGGCCTGGCACACCGTTTACCAGGCTGCTTCCTCCTCTGACGGGGGCCCAGCACACGCCCCAGGAGACTTGGCAGCCGCCCCCAGGGCTCTAGCCTCTGGAACTCGTCCCCTTGGAAGGGGCCTGGCCCAGGTGCCAGGTTCGGCTGGTCGGCCAGCCTCCTTTGGAGAAAGCAGGCAAGCCGAGCCAGGCTTGCAGTGGCCCTGGCGTGACACCTGCCACCTCAGGCAGAGGGCCTCCCGCGTGCCCTCCATGGCGGGTTTCTCCCCGGAGCCGTGGCCAGGGCACTAGGAAGGCCGGGCCTCCCCGACTCCCGGGAGGAGGGGCTAGCCCAGTTGCGCCCTGGCCCCCAAACCCTCTGGTGCCATCTGCCTGTCTCGGCACTTCTGACTCCACAGAGCCTTTCCTACATCTGGGCTGCCTGCCGTGGCAAAGTGCAGGCGTGGGGTGAGGCCATGGTTTTGTCTTTCCAGGAAAAAATGAGCCCCTGGCCGAAGCAGCAGGCCCAGGCAGAGCCTTGAGCTTGAAGCCCAGTAGGTTTGTGGCCCTCAGTGCCAGAGCCATGCTTTCAAGGCAGGGAAGCGGCCTGCAAGCTGAGTGGGAGTGGGGGAGGGGAGGGAGACAGCTGAAGCCGAGTCCAGAAGGGCGGCGATGGAAGAGCTGCAGCTGGGTCAGAGCCTGGAGGGAGGGCGGGGCCTTCACTGAGGACCCCCCCCCCCCCGAGGCCAGCCCTAGGCCCCGGGGGTCACGCATGCGCCCTTGGCCTGTGCGGTGTGTGGGGGGTTGAACCCAAGCCCGCAGGGCTCCCGGAGCGGCCAGAGAAAGAAGGGCCCATGGAGAGGTAGGCGAGGTGGGCAGGGGGCGCCACCTTACTCTCCTCAGCTCCCTGAGGGAGAGAGAGAGAGACAGAGACAGAGAGAGAGATCCCTGACCTCTGAGTCTCTGCCTCCACCGCTGGCTGGTGCCAACTCACGCGCCATCCCACTTCCAGCCATCACCCCCACGCCTGCCCCGGGGCCAGCCCCACCACAGACAGGCCGGTTGGTTCCTGCTCACCTCCGTGCTGTCCCTTCCCGACCTGACCCCAGTGCAGGGGATAAGCTTCAGACAAGTCTTTCCATGTCCCTCTGCATGACAATAGACTTCCTCCCCTCTCCCATTCCACAGGCCCACCGGGGACATCCACCTTTGTCATTAGCTCAGGAGAGGATGCAAGATGAGAATCTCTGCTATTGTGTGGGGAGACTCAGTTTCCCGGGTTTCCCCCATGGACACATGTTCTTCAGCTGGGTCTGATTTTCTCCAGACAAGCTGTCTTGGGAAGGATTTGGCCAGCCCTAAGAACCTGAAGGGAAAGGGCGGAGGGGGGTTCTCTCTCTGCCCCCGACAGCCCCGAGCTGGGTCGGTCCCTCAGACCTGGCCAGGGGCATCCCATCCCCCGGCGCCCTTCCCCGGGGCATCCAAGGGCAGGCTCGGCGCCAGCCCCACCCCGCTCGCCACTGCCCGACCATCGTCCTCCCTCGGGGGGCCTGGGCAGGCCAGGGACCCGGCTGTGGGAGGCCTCCAGATCTCAGGCCTGGCACACCGTTTACCAGGCTGCTTCCTCCTCTGACGGGGGCCCAGCACACGCCCCAGGAGACTTGGCAGCCGCCCCCAGGGCTCTAGCCTCTGGAACTCGTCCCCTTGGAAGGGGCCTGGCCCAGGTGCCAGGTTCGGCTGGTCGGCCAGCCTCCTTTGGAGAAAGCAGGCAAGCCGAGCCAGGCTTGCAGTGGCCCTGGCGTGACACCTGCCACCTCAGGCAGAGGGCCTCCCGCGTGCCCTCCATGGCGGGTTTCTCCCCGGAGCCGTGGCCAGGGCACTAGGAAGGCCGGGCCTCCCCGACTCCCGGGAGGAGGGGCTAGCCCAGTTGCGCCCTGGCCCCCAAACCCTCTGGTGCCATCTGCCTGTCTCGGCACTTCTGACTCCACAGAGCCTTTCCTACATCTGGGCTGCCTGCCGTGGCAAAGTGCAGGCGTGGGGTGAGGCCATGGTTTTGTCTTTCCAGGAAAAAATGAGCCCCTGGCCGAAGCAGCAGGCCCAGGCAGAGCCTTGAGCTTGAAGCCCAGTAGGTCTGTGGCCCTCAGGGCCAGAGCCATGCTTTCAAGGCAGGGAAGCGGCCTGCAAGCTGAGTGGGAGTGGGGGAGGTGAGGGAGACAGCTGAAGCCGAGTCCAGAAGGGCGGCGATGGAAGAGCTGCAGCTGGGTCAGAGCCTGGAGGGAGGGCGGGGCCTTCACTGAGGACCCCCCCCCCCCCGAGGCCAGCCCTAGGCCCCGGCGGTCACGCATGCGCCCTTGGCCTGTGCGGTGTGTGGGGGGTTGAACCCAAGCCCGCAGGGCTCCCGGAGCGGCCAGAGAAAGAAGGGCCCATGGAGAGGCAGGCGAGGTGGGCAGGGGGCGCCACCTTACCCTCCTCAGCTCCCTGAGGGAGTGAGACAGAGACAGAGACAGAGAGAGAGATCCCTGACCTCTGAGTCTCTGCCTCCACCGCTGGCTGGTGCCAACTCACGCGCCATCCCACTTCCAGCCATCACCCCCACGCCTGCCCCGGGGCCAGCCCCACCACAGACAGGCCGGTTGGTTCCTGCTCACGTCCTTGCTGTCCCTTCCCGACCTGACCCCAGTGCAGGGGATAAGCTTCAGACAAGTCTTTCCATGTCCCTCTGCATGACAATAGACTTCCTCCCCTCTCCCATTCCACAGGCCCACCCGGGACATCCACCTTTGTCATTAGCTCAGGAGAGGATGCAAGATGAGAATCTCTGCTATTGTGTGGGGAGACTCAGTTTCCCGGGTTTCCCCCATGGACACATGTTCTTCAGCTGGGTCTGATTTTCTCCAGACAAGCTGTCTTGGGAAGGATTTGGCCAGCCCTAAGAACCTGAAGGGAAAGGGCGGAGGGGGGTTCTCTCTCTGCCCCCGACAGCCCCGAGCTGGGTCGGTCCCTCAGACCTGGCCAGGGGCATCCCATCCCCCGGCGCCCTTCCCCGGGGCATCCAAGGGCAGGCTCGGCGCCAGCCCCACCCCGCTCGCCACTGCCCGACCATCGTCCTCCCTCGGGGGGCCTGGGCAGGCCAGGGACCCGGCTGTGGGAGGCCTCCAGATCTCAGGCCTGGCACACCGTTTACCAGGCTGCTTCCTCCTCTGACGGGGGCCCAGCACACGCCCCAGGAGACTTGGCAGCCGCCCCCAGGGCTCTAGCCTCTGGAACTCGTCCCCTTGGAAGGGGCCTGGCCCAGGTGCCAGGTTCGGCTGGTCGGCCAGCCTCCTTTGGAGAAAGCAGGCAAGCCGAGCCAGGCTTGCAGTGGCCCTGGCGTGACACCTGCCACCTCAGGCAGAGGGCCTCCCGCGTGCCCTCCATGGCGGGTTTCTCCCCGGAGCCGTGGCCAGGGCACTAGGAAGGCCGGGCCTCCCCGACTCCCGGGAGGAGGGGCTAGCCCAGTTGCGCCCTGGCCCCCAAACCCTCTGGTGCCATCTGCCTGTCTCGGCACTTCTGACTCCACAGAGCCTTTCCTACATCTGGGCTGCCTGCCGTGGCAAAGTGCAGGCGTGGGGTGAGGCCATGGTTTTGTCTTTCCAGGAAAAAATGAGCCCCTGGCCGAAGCAGCAGGCCCAGGCAGAGCCTTGAGCTTGAAGCCCAGTAGGTCTGTGGCCCTCAGGGCCAGAGCCATGCTTTCAAGGCAGGGAAGCGGCCTGCAAGCTGAGTGGGAGTGGGGGAGGTGAGGGAGACAGCTGAAGCCGAGTCCAGAAGGGCGGCGATGGAAGAGCTGCAGCTGGGTCAGAGCCTGGAGGGAGGGCGGGGCCTTCACTGAGGACCCCCCCCCCCCGAGGCCAGCCCTAGGCCCCGGCGGTCACGCATGCGCCCTTGGCCTGTGCGGTGTGTGGGGGGTTGAACCCAAGCCCGCAGGGCTCCCGGAGCGGCCAGAGAAAGAAGGGCCCATGGAGAGGCAGGCGAGGTGGGCAGGGGGCGCCACCTTACCCTCCTCAGCTCCCTGAGGGAGTGAGACAGAGACAGAGACAGAGAGAGAGATCCCTGACCTCTGAGTCTCTGCCTCCACCGCTGGCTGGTGCCAACTCACGCGCCATCCCACTTCCAGCCATCACCCCCACGCCTGCCCCGGGGCCAGCCCCACCACAGACAGGCCGGTTGGTTCCTGCTCACGTCCTTGCTGTCCCTTCCCGACCTGACCCCAGTGCAGGGGATAAGCTTCAGACAAGTCTTTCCATGTCCCTCTGCATGACAATAGACTTCCTCCCCTCTCCCATTCCACAGGCCCACCCGGGACATCCACCTTTGTCATTAGCTCAGGAGAGGATGCAAGATGAGAATCTCTGCTATTGTGTGGGGAGACTCAGTTTCCCGGGTTTCCCCCATGGACACATGTTCTTCAGCTGGGTCTGATTTTCTCCAGACAAGCTGTCTTGGGAAGGATTTGGCCAGCCCTAAGAACCTGAAGGGAAAGGGCGGAGGGGGGTTCTCTCTCTGCCCCCGACAGCCCCGAGCTGGATCGGTCCCTCAGACCTGGCTAGGGGCAGCCCATCCCCCGGCGCCCTTCCCCGGGGCATCCAAGGGCAGGCTCGGCGCCAGCCCCACCCCGCTCGCCACTGCCCGACCATCGTCCTCCCTCGGGGGGCCTGGGCAGGACAGGGACCCGGCTGTGGGAGGCCTCCAGATCTCAGGCCTGGCACACCGTTTACCAGGCTGCTTCCTCCTCTGACGGGGGCCCAGCACACGCCCCAGGAGACTTGGCAGCCGCCCCCAGGGCTCTATCCTCTGGAACTCGTCCCCTTGGAAGGGGCCTGGCCCAGGTGCCAGGTTCGGCTGGTCGGCCAGCCTCCTTTGGAGAAAGCAGGCAAGCCGAGCCAGGCTTGCAGTGGCCCTGGCGTGACACCTGCCACCTCAGGCAGAGGGCCTCCAGCGTGCCCTCCATGGCGGGTTTCTCCCCGGAGCCGTGGCCTGGGCACTAGGAAGGCCGGGCCTCCCCGACTCCCGGGAGGAGGGGCTAGCCCAGTTGCGCCCTGGCCCCCAAACCCTCTGGTGCCATCTGCCTGTCTCGGCACTTCTGACTCCACAGAGCCTTTCCTACATCTGGGCTGCCTGCCGTGGCAAAGTGCAGGCGTGGGGTGAGGCCATGGTTTTGTCTTTCCAGGAAAAAATGAGCCCCTGGCCGAAGCAGCAGGCCCAGGCAGAGCCTTGAGCTTGAAGCCCAGTAGGTCTGTGGCCCTCAGGGCCAGAGCCATGCTTTCAAGGCAGGGAAGCGGCCTGCAAGCTGAGTGGGAGTGGGGGAGGGGAGGGAGACAGCTGAAGCCGAGTCCAGAAGGGCGGCGATGGAAGAGCTGCAGCTGGGTCAGAGCCTGGAGGGAGGGCGGGGCCTTCAATGAGGACCCCCCCCCCCCCGAGGCCAGCCCTAGGCCCCGGCGGTCACGCATGCGCCCTTGGCCTGTGCGGTGTGTGGGGGGTTGAACCCAAGCCCGCAGGGCTCCCGGAGCGGCCAGAGAAAGAAGGGCCCATGGAGAGGTAGGCGAGGTGGGCAGGGGGCGCCACCTTACTCTCCTCAGCTCCCTGAGGGAGAGAGAGAGAGACAGAGACAGAGAGAGAGATCCCTGACCTCTGAGTCTCTGCCTCCACCGCTGGCTGGTGCCAACTCACGCGCCATCCCACTTCCAGCCATCACCCCCACGCCTGCCCCGGGGCCAGCCCCACCACAGACAGGCCGGTTGGTTCCTGCTCACCTCTGTGCCGTCCCTTCCCGACCTGACCCCAGGGCAGGGGATAAGCTTCAGACAAGTCTTTCCATGTCCCTCTGCATGACAATAGACTTCCTCCCCTCTCCCATTCCACAGGCCCACCCGGGACATCCACCTTTGTCATTAGCTCAGGAGAGGATGCAAGATGAGAATCTCTGCTATTGTGTGGGGAGACTCAGTTTCCCGGGTTTCCCCCATGGACACATGTTCTTCAGCTGGGTCTGATTTTCTCCAGACAAGCTGTCTTGGGAAGGATTTGGCCAGCCCTAAGAACCTGAAGGGAAAGGGCGGAGGGGGGTTCTCTCTCTGCCCCCGACAGCCCCGAGCTGGGTCGGTCCCTCAGACCTGGCCAGGGGCATCCCATCCCCCGGCGCCCTTCCCCGGGGCATCCAAGGGCAGGCTCGGCGCCAGCCCCACCCCGCTCGCCACTGCCCGACCATCGTCCTCCCTCGGGGGGCCTGGGCAGGCCAGGGACCCGGCTGTGGGAGGCCTCCAGATCTCAGGCCTGGCACACCGTTTACCAGGCTGCTTCCTCCTCTGACGGGGGCCCAGCACACGCCCCAGGAGACTTGGCAGCCGCCCCCAGGGCTCTAGCCTCTGGAACTCGTCCCCTTGGAAGGGGCCTGGCCCAGGTGCCAGGTTCGGCTGGTCGGCCAGCCTCCTTTGGAGAAAGCAGGCAAGCCGAGCCAGGCTTGCAGTGGCCCTGGCGTGACACCTGCCACCTCAGGCAGAGGGCCTCCCGCGTGCCCTCCATGGCGGGTTTCTCCCCGGAGCCGTGGCCAGGGCACTAGGAAGGCCGGGCCTCCCCGACTCCCGGGAGGAGGGGCTAGCCCAGTTGCGCCCTGGCCCCCAAACCCTCTGGTGCCATCTGCCTGTCTCGGCACTTCTGACTCCACAGAGCCTTTCCTACATCTGGGCTGCCTGCCGTGGCAAAGTGCAGGCGTGGGGTGAGGCCATGGTTTTGTCTTTCCAGGAAAAAATGAGCCCCTGGCCGAAGCAGCAGGCCCAGGCAGAGCCTTGAGCTTGAAGCCCAGTAGGTCTGTGGCCCTCAGGGCCAGAGCCATGCTTTCAAGGCAGGGAAGCGGCCTGCAAGCTGAGTGGGAGTGGGGGAGGTGAGGGAGACAGCTGAAGCCGAGTCCAGAAGGGCGGCGATGGAAGAGCTGCAGCTGGGTCAGAGCCTGGAGGGAGGGCGGGGCCTTCACTGAGGACCCCCCCCCCCCGAGGCCAGCCCTAGGCCCCGGCGGTCACGCATGCGCCCTTGGCCTGTGCGGTGTGTGGGGGGTTGAACCCAAGCCCGCAGGGCTCCCGGAGCGGCCAGAGAAAGAAGGGCCCATGGAGAGGCAGGCGAGGTGGGCAGGGGGCGCCACCTTACCCTCCTCAGCTCCCTGAGGGAGTGAGACAGAGACAGAGACAGAGAGAGAGATCCCTGACCTCTGAGTCTCTGCCTCCACCGCTGGCTGGTGCCAACTCACGCGCCATCCCACTTCCAGCCATCACCCCCACGCCTGCCCCGGGGCCAGCCCCACCACAGACAGGCCGGTTGGTTCCTGCTCACCTCCGTGCTGTCCCTTCCCGACCTGACCCCAGTGCAGGGGATAAGCTTCAGACAAGTCTTTCCATGTCCCTCTGCATGACAATAGACTTCCTCCCCTCTCCCATTCCACAGGCCCACCGGGGACATCCACCTTTGTCATTAGCTCAGGAGAGGATGCAAGATGAGAATCTCTGCTATTGTGTGGGGAGACTCAGTTTCCCGGGTTTCCCCCATGGACACATGTTCTTCAGCTGGGTCTGATTTTCTCCAGACAAGCTGTCTTGGGAAGGATTTGGCCAGCCCTAAGAACCTGAAGGGAAAGGGCGGAGGGGGGTTCTCTCTCTGCCCCCGACAGCCCCGAGCTGGGTCGGTCCCTCAGACCTGGCCAGGGGCATCCCATCCCCCGGCGCCCTTCCCCGGGGCATCCAAGGGCAGGCTCGGCGCCAGCCCCACCCCGCTCGCCACTGCCCGACCATCGTCCTCCCTCGGGGGGCCTGGGCAGGACAGGGACCCGGCTGTGGGAGGCCTCCAGATCTCAGGCCTGGCACACCGTTTACCAGGCTGCTTCCTCCTCTGACGGGGGCCCAGCACACGCCCCAGGAGACTTGGCAGCCGCCCCCAGGGCTCTAGCCTCTGGAACTCGTCCCCTTGGAAGGGGCCTGGCCCAGGTGCCAGGTTCGGCTGGTCGGCCAGCCTCCTTTGGAGAAAGCAGGCAAGCCGAGCCAGGCTTGCAGTGGCCCTGGCGTGACACCTGCCACCTCAGGCAGAGGGCCTCCCGCGTGCCCTCCATGGCGGGTTTCTCCCCGGAGCCGTGGCCAGGGCACTAGGAAGGCCGGGCCTCCCCGACTCCCGGGAGGAGGGGCTAGCCCAGTTGCGCCCTGGCCCCCAAACCCTCTGGTGCCATCTGCCTGTCTCGGCACTTCTGACTCCACAGAGCCTTTCCTACATCTGGGCTGCCTGCCGTGGCAAAGTGCAGGCGTGGGGTGAGGCCATGGTTTTGTCTTTCCAGGAAAAAATGAGCCCCTGGCCGAAGCAGCAGGCCCAGGCAGAGCCTTGAGCTTGAAGCCCAGTAGGTCTGTGGCCCTCAGGGCCAGAGCCATGCTTTCAAGGCAGGGAAGCGGCCTGCAAGCTGAGTGGGAGTGGGGGAGGTGAGGGAGACAGCTGAAGCCGAGTCCAGAAGGGCGGCGATGGAAGAGCTGCAGCTGGGTCAGAGCCTGGAGGGAGGGCGGGGCCTTCACTGAGGACCCCCCCCCCCCCCGAGGCCAGCCCTAGGCCCCGGCGGTCACGCATGCGCCCTTGGCCTGTGCGGTGTGTGGGGGGTTGAACCCAAGCCCGCAGGGCTCCCGGAGCGGCCAGAGAAAGAAGGGCCCATGGAGAGGCAGGCGAGGTGGGCAGGGGGCGCCACCTTACCCTCCTCAGCTCCCTGAGGGAGTGAGACAGAGACAGAGACAGAGAGAGAGATCCCTGACCTCTGAGTCTCTGCCTCCACCGCTGGCTGGTGCCAACTCACGCGCCATCCCACTTCCAGCCATCACCCCCACGCCTGCCCCGGGGCCAGCCCCACCACAGACAGGCCGGTTGGTTCCTGCTCACGTCCTTGCTGTCCCTTCCCGACCTGACCCCAGTGCAGGGGATAAGCTTCAGACAAGTCTTTCCATGTCCCTCTGCATGACAATAGACTTCCTCCCCTCTCCCATTCCACAGGCCCACCCGGGACATCCACCTTTGTCATTAGCTCAGGAGAGGATGCAAGATGAGAATCTCTGCTATTGTTTGGGGAGACTCAGTTTCCCGGGTTTCCCCCATGGACACATGTTCTTCAGCTGGGTCTGATTTTCTCCAGACAAGCTGTCTTGGGAAGGATTTGGCCAGCCCTAAGAACCTGAAGGGAAAGGGCGGAGGGGGGTTCTCTCTCTGCCCCCGACAGCCCCGAGCTGGGTCGGTCCCTCAGACCTGGCCAGGGGCATCCCATCCCCCGGCGCCCTTCCCCGGGGCATCCAAGGGCAGGCTCGGCGCCAGCCCCACCCCGCTCGCCACTGCCCGACCATCGTCCTCCCTCGGGGGGCCTGGGCAGGCCAGGGACCCGGCTGTGGGAGGCCTCCAGATCTCAGGCCTGGCACACCGTTTACCAGGCTGCTTCCTCCTCTGACGGGGGCCCAGCACACGCCCCAGGAGACTTGGCAGCCGCCCCCAGGGCTCTAGCCTCTGGAACTCGTCCCCTTGGAAGGGGCCTGGCCCAGGTGCCAGGTTCGGCTGGTCGGCCAGCCTCCTTTGGAGAAAGCAGGCAAGCCGAGCCAGGCTTGCAGTGGCCCTGGCGTGACACCTGCCACCTCAGGCAGAGGGCCTCCCGCGTGCCCTCCATGGCGGGTTTCTCCCCGGAGCCGTGGCCAGGGCACTAGGAAGGCCGGGCCTCCCCGACTCCCGGGAGGAGGGGCTAGCCCAGTTGCGCCCTGGCCCCCAAACCCTCTGGTGCCATCTGCCTGTCTCGGCACTTCTGACTCCACAGAGCCTTTCCTACATCTGGGCTGCCTGCCGTGGCAAAGTGCAGGCGTGGGGTGAGGCCATGGTTTTGTCTTTCCAGGAAAAAATGAGCCCCTGGCCGAAGCAGCAGGCCCAGGCAGAGCCTTGAGCTTGAAGCCCAGTAGGTCTGTGGCCCTCAGGGCCAGAGCCATGCTTTCAAGGCAGGGAAGCGGCCTGCAAGCTGAGTGGGAGTGGGGGAGGTGAGGGAGACAGCTGAAGCCGAGTCCAGAAGGGCGGCGATGGAAGAGCTGCAGCTGGGTCAGAGCCTGGAGGGAGGGCGGGGCCTTCACTGAGGACCCCCCCCCCCCCCAGGCCAGCCCTAGGCCCCGGCGGTCACGCATGCGCCCTTGGCCTGTGCGGTGTGTGGGGGGTTGAACCCAAGCCCGCAGGGCTCCCGGAGCGGCCAGAGAAAGAAGGGCCCATGGAGAGGCAGGCGAGGTGGGCAGGGGGCGCCACCTTACCCTCCTCAGCTCCCTGAGGGAGTGAGACAGAGACAGAGACAGAGAGAGAGATCCCTGACCTCTGAGTCTCTGCCTCCACCGCTGGCTGGTGCCAACTCACGCGCCATCCCACTTCCAGCCATCACCCCCACGCCTGCCCCGGGGCCAGCCCCACCACAGACAGGCCGGTTGGTTCCTGCTCACGTCCTTGCTGTCCCTTCCCGACCTGACCCCAGTGCAGGGGATAAGCTTCAGACAAGTCTTTCCATGTCCCTCTGCATGACAATAGACTTCCTCCCCTCTCCCATTCCACAGGCCCACCCGGGACATCCACCTTTGTCATTAGCTCAGGAGAGGATGCAAGATGAGAATCTCTGCTATTGTGTGGGGAGACTCAGTTTCCCGGGTTTCCCCCATGGACACATGTTCTTCAGCTGGGTCTGATTTTCTCCAGACAAGCTGTCTTGGGAAGGATTTGGCCAGCCCTAAGAACCTGAAGGGAAAGGGCGGAGGGGGGTTCTCTCTCTGCCCCCGACAGCCCCGAGCTGGATCGGTCCCTCAGACCTGGCTAGGGGCAGCCCATCCCCCGGCGCCCTTCCCCGGGGCATCCAAGGGCAGGCTCGGCGCCAGCCCCACCCCGCTCGCCACTGCCCGACCATCGTCCTCCCTCGGGGGGCCTGGGCAGGACAGGGACCCGGCTGTGGGAGGCCTCCAGATCTCAGGCCTGGCACACCGTTTACCAGGCTGCTTCCTCCTCTGACGGGGGCCCAGCACACGCCCCAGGAGACTTGGCAGCCGCCCCCAGGGCTCTATCCTCTGGAACTCGTCCCCTTGGAAGGGGCCTGGCCCAGGTGCCAGGTTCGGCTGGTCGGCCAGCCTCCTTTGGAGAAAGCAGGCAAGCCGAGCCAGGCTTGCAGTGGCCCTGGCGTGACACCTGCCACCTCAGGCAGAGGGCCTCCAGCGTGCCCTCCATGGCGGGTTTCTCCCCGGAGCCGTGGCCTGGGCACTAGGAAGGCCGGGCCTCCCCGACTCCCGGGAGGAGGGGCTAGCCCAGTTGCGCCCTGGCCCCCAAACCCTCTGGTGCCATCTGCCTGTCTCGGCACTTCTGACTCCACAGAGCCTTTCCTACATCTGGGCTGCCTGCCGTGGCAAAGTGCAGGCGTGGGGTGAGGCCATGGTTTTGTCTTTCCAGGAAAAAATGAGCCCCTGGCCGAAGCAGCAGGCCCAGGCAGAGCCTTGAGCTTGAAGCCCAGTAGGTCTGTGGCCCTCAGGGCCAGAGCCATGCTTTCAAGGCAGGGAAGCGGCCTGCAAGCTGAGTGGGAGTGGGGGAGGGGAGGGAGACAGCTGAAGCCGAGTCCAGAAGGGCGGCGATGGAAGAGCTGCAGCTGGGTCAGAGCCTGGAGGGAGGGCGGGGCCTTCAATGAGGACCCCCCCCCCCCCCGAGGCCAGCCCTAGGCCCCGGCGGTCACGCATGCGCCCTTGGCCTGTGCGGTGTGTGGGGGGTTGAACCCAAGCCCGCAGGGCTCCCGGAGCGGCCAGAGAAAGAAGGGCCCATGGAGAGGTAGGCGAGGTGGGCAGGGGGCGCCACCTTACTCTCCTCAGCTCCCTGAGGGAGAGAGAGAGAGACAGAGACAGAGAGAGAGATCCCTGACCTCTGAGTCTCTGCCTCCACCGCTGGCTGGTGCCAACTCACGCGCCATCCCACTTCCAGCCATCACCCCCACGCCTGCCCCGGGGCCAGCCCCACCACAGACAGGCCGGTTGGTTCCTGCTCACCTCTGTGCCGTCCCTTCCCGACCTGACCCCAGGGCAGGGGATAAGCTTCAGACAAGTCTTTCCATGTCCCTCTGCATGACAATAGACTTCCTCCCCTCTCCCATTCCACAGGCCCACCCGGGACATCCACCTTTGTCATTAGCTCAGGAGAGGATGCAAGATGAGAATCTCTGCTATTGTGTGGGGAGACTCAGTTTCCCGGGTTTCCCCCATGGACACATGTTCTTCAGCTGGGTCTGATTTTCTCCAGACAAGCTGTCTTGGGAAGGATTTGGCCAGCCCTAAGAACCTGAAGGGAAAGGGCGGAGGGGGGTTCTCTCTCTGCCCCCGACAGCCCCGAGCTGGGTCGGTCCCTCAGACCTGGCCAGGGGCATCCCATCCCCCGGCGCCCTTCCCCGGGGCATCCAAGGGCAGGCTCGGCGCCAGCCCCACCCCGCTCGCCACTGCCCGACCATCGTCCTCCCTCGGGGGGCCTGGGCAGGCCAGGGACCCGGCTGTGGGAGGCCTCCAGATCTCAGGCCTGGCACACCGTTTACCAGGCTGCTTCCTCCTCTGACGGGGGCCCAGCACACGCCCCAGGAGACTTGGCAGCCGCCCCCAGGGCTCTAGCCTCTGGAACTCGTCCCCTTGGAAGGGGCCTGGCCCAGGTGCCAGGTTCGGCTGGTCGGCCAGCCTCCTTTGGAGAAAGCAGGCAAGCCGAGCCAGGCTTGCAGTGGCCCTGGCGTGACACCTGCCACCTCAGGCAGAGGGCCTCCCGCGTGCCCTCCATGGCGGGTTTCTCCCCGGAGCCGTGGCCAGGGCACTAGGAAGGCCGGGCCTCCCCGACTCCCGGGAGGAGGGGCTAGCCCAGTTGCGCCCTGGCCCCCAAACCCTCTGGTGCCATCTGCCTGTCTCGGCACTTCTGACTCCACAGAGCCTTTCCTACATCTGGGCTGCCTGCCGTGGCAAAGTGCAGGCGTGGGGTGAGGCCATGGTTTTGTCTTTCCAGGAAAAAATGAGCCCCTGGCCGAAGCAGCAGGCCCAGGCAGAGCCTTGAGCTTGAAGCCCAGTAGGTCTGTGGCCCTCAGGGCCAGAGCCATGCTTTCAAGGCAGGGAAGCGGCCTGCAAGCTGAGTGGGAGTGGGGGAGGTGAGGGAGACAGCTGAAGCCGAGTCCAGAAGGGCGGCGATGGAAGAGCTGCAGCTGGGTCAGAGCCTGGAGGGAGGGCGGGGCCTTCACTGAGGACCCCCCCCCCCCCCCGAGGCCAGCCCTAGGCCCCGGCGGTCACGCATGCGCCCTTGGCCTGTGCGGTGTGTGGGGGGTTGAACCCAAGCCCGCAGGGCTCCCGGAGCGGCCAGAGAAAGAAGGGCCCATGGAGAGGCAGGCGAGGTGGGCAGGGGGCGCCACCTTACCCTCCTCAGCTCCCTGAGGGAGTGAGACAGAGACAGAGACAGAGAGAGAGATCCCTGACCTCTGAGTCTCTGCCTCCACCGCTGGCTGGTGCCAACTCACGCGCCATCCCACTTCCAGCCATCACCCCCACGCCTGCCCCGGGGCCAGCCCCACCACAGTCAGGCCGGTTGGTTCCTGCTCACGTCCTTGCTGTCCCTTCCCGACCTGACCCCAGTGCAGGGGATAAGCTTCAGACAAGTCTTTCCATGTCCCTCTGCATGACAATAGACTTCCTCCCCTCTCCCATTCCACAGGCCCACCCGGGACATCCACCTTTGTCATTAGCTCAGGAGAGGATGCAAGATGAGAATCTCTGCTATTGTGTGGGGAGACTCAGTTTCCCGGGTTTCCCCCATGGACACATGTTCTTCAGCTGGGTCTGATTTTCTCCAGACAAGCTGTCTTGGGAAGGATTTGGCCAGCCCTAAGAACCTGAAGGGAAAGGGCGGAGGGGGGTTCTCTCTCTGCCCCCGACAGCCCCGAGCTGGATCGGTCCCTCAGACCTGGCTAGGGGCAGCCCATCCCCCGGCGCCCTTCCCCGGGGCATCCAAGGGCAGGCTCGGCGCCAGCCCCACCCCGCTCGCCACTGCCCGACCATCGTCCTCCCTCGGGGGGCCTGGGCAGGACAGGGACCCGGCTGTGGGAGGCCTCCAGATCTCAGGCCTGGCACACCGTTTACCAGGCTGCTTCCTCCTCTGACGGGGGCCCAGCACACGCCCCAGGAGACTTGGCAGCCGCCCCCAGGGCTCTATCCTCTGGAACTCGTCCCCTTGGAAGGGGCCTGGCCCAGGTGCCAGGTTCGGCTGGTCGGCCAGCCTCCTTTGGAGAAAGCAGGCAAGCCGAGCCAGGCTTGCAGTGGCCCTGGCGTGACACCTGCCACCTCAGGCAGAGGGCCTCCAGCGTGCCCTCCATGGCGGGTTTCTCCCCGGAGCCGTGGCCTGGGCACTAGGAAGGCCGGGCCTCCCCGACTCCCGGGAGGAGGGGCTAGCCCAGTTGCGCCCTGGCCCCCAAACCCTCTGGTGCCATCTGCCTGTCTCGGCACTTCTGACTCCACAGAGCCTTTCCTACATCTGGGCTGCCTGCCGTGGCAAAGTGCAGGCGTGGGGTGAGGCCATGGTTTTGTCTTTCCAGGAAAAAATGAGCCCCTGGCCGAAGCAGCAGGCCCAGGCAGAGCCTTGAGCTTGAAGCCCAGTAGGTCTGTGGCCCTCAGGGCCAGAGCCATGCTTTCAAGGCAGGGAAGCGGCCTGCAAGCTGAGTGGGAGTGGGGGAGGGGAGGGAGACAGCTGAAGCCGAGTCCAGAAGGGCGGCGATGGAAGAGCTGCAGCTGGGTCAGAGCCTGGAGGGAGGGCGGGGCCTTCAATGAGGACCCCCCCCCCCCCCGAGGCCAGCCCTAGGCCCCGGCGGTCACGCATGCGCCCTTGGCCTGTGCGGTGTGTGGGGGGTTGAACCCAAGCCCGCAGGGCTCCCGGAGCGGCCAGAGAAAGAAGGGCCCATGGAGAGGTAGGCGAGGTGGGCAGGGGGCGCCACCTTACTCTCCTCAGCTCCCTGAGGGAGAGAGAGAGAGACAGAGACAGAGAGAGAGATCCCTGACCTCTGAGTCTCTGCCTCCACCGCTGGCTGGTGCCAACTCACGCGCCATCCCACTTCCAGCCATCACCCCCACGCCTGCCCCGGGGCCAGCCCCACCACAGACAGGCCGGTTGGTTCCTGCTCACCTCTGTGCCGTCCCTTCCCGACCTGACCCCAGGGCAGGGGATAAGCTTCAGACAAGTCTTTCCATGTCCCTCTGCATGACAATAGACTTCCTCCCCTCTCCCATTCCACAGGCCCACCCGGGACATCCACCTTTGTCATTAGCTCAGGAGAGGATGCAAGATGAGAATCTCTGCTATTGTGTGGGAGACTCAGTTTCCCGGGTTTCCCCCATGGACACATGTTCTTCAGCTGGGTCTGATTTTCTCCAGACAAGCTGTCTTGGGAAGGATTTGGCCAGCCCTAAGAACCTGAAGGGAAAGGGCGGAGGGGGGTTCTCTCTCTGCCCCCGACAGCCCCGAGCTGGATCGGTCCCTCAGACCTGGCCAGGGGCAGCCCATCCCCCGGCGCCCTTCCCCGGGGCATCCAAGGGCAGGCTCGGCGCCAGCCCCACCCCGCTCGCCACTGCCCGACCATCGTCCTCCCTCGGGGGGCCTGGGCAGGACAGGGACCCGGCTGTGGGAGGCCTCCAGATCTCAGGCCTGGCACACCGTTTACCAGGCTGCTTCCTCCTCTGACGGGGGCCCAGCACACGCCCCAGGAGACTTGGCAGCCGCCCCCAGGGCTCTAGCCTCTGGAACTCGTCCCCTTGGAAGGGGCCTGGCCCAGGTGCCAGGTTCGGCTGGTCGGCCAGCCTCCTTTGGAGAAAGCAGGCAAGCCGAGCCAGGCTTGCAGTGGCCCTGGCGTGACACCTGCCACCTCAGGCAGAGGGCCTCCCGCGTGCCCTCCATGGCGGGTTTCTCCCCGGAGCCGTGGCCAGGGCACTAGGAAGGCCGGGCCTCCCCGACTCCCGGGAGGAGGGGCTAGCCCAGTTGCGCCCTGGCCCCCAAACCCTCTGGTGCCATCTGCCTGTCTCGGCACTTCTGACTCCACAGAGCCTTTCCTACATCTGGGCTGCCTGCCGTGGCAAAGTGCAGGCGTGGGGTGAGGCCATGGTTTTGTCTTTCCAGGAAAAAATGAGCCCCTGGCCGAAGCAGCAGGCCCAGGCAGAGCCTTGAGCTTGAAGCCCAGTAGGTCTGTGGCCCTCAGGGCCAGAGCCATGCTTTCAAGGCAGGGAAGCGGCCTGCAAGCTGAGTGGGAGTGGGGGAGGTGAGGGAGACAGCTGAAGCCGAGTCCAGAAGGGCGGCGATGGAAGAGCTGCAGCTGGGTCAGAGCCTGGAGGGAGGGCGGGGCCTTCACTGAGGACCCCCCCCCCCCCCGAGGCCAGCCCTAGGCCCCGGCGGTCACGCATGCGCCCTTGGCCTGTGCGGTGTGTGGGGGGTTGAACCCAAGCCCGCAGGGCTCCCGGAGCGGCCAGAGAAAGAAGGGCCCATGGAGAGGCAGGCGAGGTGGGCAGGGGGCGCCACCTTACCCTCCTCAGCTCCCTGAGGGAGTGAGACAGAGACAGAGACAGAGAGAGAGATCCCTGACCTCTGAGTCTCTGCCTCCACCGCTGGCTGGTGCCAACTCACGCGCCATCCCACTTCCAGCCATCACCCCCACGCCTGCCCCGGGGCCAGCCCCACCACAGTCAGGCCGGTTGGTTCCTGCTCACGTCCTTGCTGTCCCTTCCCGACCTGACCCCAGTGCAGGGGATAAGCTTCAGACAAGTCTTTCCATGTCCCTCTGCATGACAATAGACTTCCTCCCCTCTCCCATTCCACAGGCCCACCCGGGACATCCACCTTTGTCATTAGCTCAGGAGAGGATGCAAGATGAGAATCTCTGCTATTGTGTGGGGAGACTCAGTTTCCCGGGTTTCCCCCATGGACACATGTTCTTCAGCTGGGTCTGATTTTCTCCAGACAAGCTGTCTTGGGAAGGATTTGGCCAGCCCTAAGAACCTGAAGGGAAAGGGCGGAGGGGGGTTCTCTCTCTGCCCCCGACAGCCCCGAGCTGGATCGGTCCCTCAGACCTGGCTAGGGGCAGCCCATCCCCCGGCGCCCTTCCCCGGGGCATCCAAGGGCAGGCTCGGCGCCAGCCCCACCCCGCTCGCCACTGCCCGACCATCGTCCTCCCTCGGGGGGCCTGGGCAGGACAGGGACCCGGCTGTGGGAGGCCTCCAGATCTCAGGCCTGGCACACCGTTTACCAGGCTGCTTCCTCCTCTGACGGGGGCCCAGCACACGCCCCAGGAGACTTGGCAGCCGCCCCCAGGGCTCTATCCTCTGGAACTCGTCCCCTTGGAAGGGGCCTGGCCCAGGTGCCAGGTTCGGCTGGTCGGCCAGCCTCCTTTGGAGAAAGCAGGCAAGCCGAGCCAGGCTTGCAGTGGCCCTGGCGTGACACCTGCCACCTCAGGCAGAGGGCCTCCAGCGTGCCCTCCATGGCGGGTTTCTCCCCGGAGCCGTGGCCTGGGCACTAGGAAGGCCGGGCCTCCCCGACTCCCGGGAGGAGGGGCTAGCCCAGTTGCGCCCTGGCCCCCAAACCCTCTGGTGCCATCTGCCTGTCTCGGCACTTCTGACTCCACAGAGCCTTTCCTACATCTGGGCTGCCTGCCGTGGCAAAGTGCAGGCGTGGGGTGAGGCCATGGTTTTGTCTTTCCAGGAAAAAATGAGCCCCTGGCCGAAGCAGCAGGCCCAGGCAGAGCCTTGAGCTTGAAGCCCAGTAGGTCTGTGGCCCTCAGGGCCAGAGCCATGCTTTCAAGGCAGGGAAGCGGCCTGCAAGCTGAGTGGGAGTGGGGGAGGGGAGGGAGACAGCTGAAGCCGAGTCCAGAAGGGCGGCGATGGAAGAGCTGCAGCTGGGTCAGAGCCTGGAGGGAGGGCGGGGCCTTCAATGAGGACCCCCCCCCCCCCCCGAGGCCAGCCCTAGGCCCCGGCGGTCACGCATGCGCCCTTGGCCTGTGCGGTGTGTGGGGGGTTGAACCCAAGCCCGCAGGGCTCCCGGAGCGGCCAGAGAAAGAAGGGCCCATGGAGAGGTAGGCGAGGTGGGCAGGGGGCGCCACCTTACTCTCCTCAGCTCCCTGAGGGAGAGAGAGAGAGACAGAGACAGAGAGAGAGATCCCTGACCTCTGAGTCTCTGCCTCCACCGCTGGCTGGTGCCAACTCACGCGCCATCCCACTTCCAGCCATCACCCCCACGCCTGCCCCGGGGCCAGCCCCACCACAGACAGGCCGGTTGGTTCCTGCTCACCTCTGTGCCGTCCCTTCCCGACCTGACCCCAGGGCAGGGGATAAGCTTCAGACAAGTCTTTCCATGTCCCTCTGCATGACAATAGACTTCCTCCCCTCTCCCATTCCACAGGCCCACCCGGGACATCCACCTTTGTCATTAGCTCAGGAGAGGATGCAAGATGAGAATCTCTGCTATTGTGTGGGAGACTCAGTTTCCCGGGTTTCCCCCATGGACACATGTTCTTCAGCTGGGTCTGATTTTCTCCAGACAAGCTGTCTTGGGAAGGATTTGGCCAGCCCTAAGAACCTGAAGGGAAAGGGCGGAGGGGGGTTCTCTCTCTGCCCCCGACAGCCCCGAGCTGGATCGGTCCCTCAGACCTGGCCAGGGGCAGCCCATCCCCCGGCGCCCTTCCCCGGGGCATCCAAGGGCAGGCTCGGCGCCAGCCCCACCCCGCTCGCCACTGCCCGACCATCGTCCTCCCTCGGGGGGCCTGGGCAGGACAGGGACCCGGCTGTGGGAGGCCTCCAGATCTCAGGCCTGGCACACCGTTTACCAGGCTGCTTCCTCCTCTGACGGGGGCCCAGCACACGCCCCAGGAGTCTTGGCAGCCGCCCCCAGGGCTCTATCCTCTGGAACTCGTCCCCTTGGAAGGGGCCTGGCCCAGGTGCCAGGTTCGGCTGGTCGGCCAGCCTCCTTTGGAGAAAGCAGGCAAGCCGAGCCAGGCTTGCAGTGGCCCTGGCGTGACACCTGCCACCTCAGGCAGAGGGCCTCCCGCGTGCCCTCCATGGCGGGTTTCTCCCCGGAGCCGTGGCCTGGGCACTAGGAAGGCCGGGCCTCCCCGACTCCCGGGAGGAGGGGCTAGCCCAGTTGCGCCCTGGCCCCCAAACCCTCTGGTGCCATCTGCCTGTCTCGGCACTTCTGACTCCACAGAGCCTTTCCTACATCTGGGCTGCCTGCCGTGGCAACGTGCAGGCGTGGGGTGAGGCCATGGTTTTGTCTTTCCAGGAAAAAATGAGCCCCTGGCCGAAGCAGCAGGCCCAGGCAGAGCCTTGAGCTTGAAGCCCAGTAGGTCTGTGGCCCTCAGGGCCAGAGCCATGCTTTCAAGGCAGGGAAGCGGCCTGCAAGCTGAGTGGGAGTGGGGGAGGGGAGGGAGACAGCTGAAGCCGAGTCCAGAAGGGCGGCGATGGAAGAGCTGCAGCTGGGTCAGAGCCTGGAGGGAGGGCGGGGCCTCACTGAGGACCGCCCCCCCCCCCGAGGCCAGCCCTAGGCCCCGGCGGTCACGCATGCGCCCTTGGCCTGTGCGGTGTGTGGGGGGCTGAACCCAAGCCCGCAGGGCTCCCGGAGCGGCCAGAGAAAGAAGGGCCCATGGAGAGGTAGGCGAGGTGGGCAGGGGGCGCCACCTTACTCTCCTCAGCTCCCTGAGGGAGAGAGAGAGAGACAGAGACAGAGAGAGAGATCCCTGACCTCTGAGTCTCTGCCTCCACCGCTGGCTGGTGCCAAGTCACGCGCCATCCCACTTCCAGCCATCACCCCCAAGCCTGCCTTGGGGCCCGCCTCACCACAGAGAGGCCGGTTGGTTCCTGCTCACCTCTGTGCTGTCCCTTCCGGACCTGACCCCAGTGCAGGGGATAAGCTTCAGACAAGTCTTTCCATGTCCCTCTGCATGACAATAGACTTCCTCCCCTCTCCCATTCCACAGGCCCACCCGGGACATCCACCTTTGTCATTAGCTCAGGAGAGGATGCAAGATGAGAATCTCTGCTATTGTGTGGGGAGACTCAGTTTCCCGGGTTTCCCCCATGGACACATGTTCTTCAGCTGGGTCTGATTTTCTCCAGACAAGCTGTCTTGGGAAGGATTTGGCCAGCCCTAAGAACCTGAAGGGAAAGGGTGGAGGGGGGTTCTCTCTCTGCCCCCGACAGCCCTGAGCTGGTTCGTTCCCTCAGACCTGGCCAGGCGCAGCCCATCACCCGGCGCCCTTCCCCGGGGTATCCAAGGGCAGGCTCGGCGCCAGCCCCACCCCGCTCGCCACTGCCCGACCATCGTCCTCCCTCGGGGGGCCTGGGCAGGACAGGGACCCGGGTGTGGGAGGCCTCCAGATCTCAGGCCTGGCACACCGTTTACCAGGCTGCTTCCTCCTCTGACGGGGGCCCAGCACACGCCCCAGGAGAGTTGGCAGCCGCCCCCAGGTCTCTATCCTCTGGAACTCGTCCCCTTGAAAGGGGCCTGGCCCAGGTGCCAGGTTCGGCTGGTCGGCCAGCCTCCTTTGGAGAAAGCAGGCAAGCCGAGCCAGGCTTGCAGTGGCCCTGGCGTGACACCTGCCACCTCAGGCAGAGGGCCTCCCGCGTGCCCTCCATGGCGGGTTTCTCCCCGGAGCCGTGGCCTGGGCACTAGGAAGGCCGGGCCTCCCCGACTCCCGGGAGGAGGGGCTAGCCCAGTTGCGCCCTGGCCCCCAAACCCTCTGGTGCCATCTGCCTGTCTAGGCACTTCTGACTCCACAGAGCCTTTCCTACATCTGGGCTGCCTGCCGTGGCAAAGTGCAGGCGTGGGGTGAGGCCATGGTTTTGTCTTTCCAGGAAAAAATGAGCCCCTGGCCGAAGCAGCAGGCCCAGGCAGAGCCTTGAGCTTGAAGCCCAGTAGGTCTGTGGCCCTCAGGGCCAGAGCCATGCTTTCAAGGGAGGGAAGCGGCCTGCAAGCTGAGTGGGAGTGGGGGAGGGGAGGGAGACAGCTGAAGCCGAGTCCAGAAGGGCGGCGATGGAAGAGCTGCAGCTGGGTCAGAGCCTGGAGGGAGGGCGGGGCCTCACTGAGGAACCCCCCCCCCGAGGCCAGCCCTAGGCCCAGGCGGTCACGCATGCGCCCTTGGCCTGTGCGGTGTGTGGGGGGTTGAACCCAAGCCCGCAGGGCTCCCGGAGCGGCCAGAGAAAGAAGGGCCCATGGAGAGGTAGGCGAGGTGGGCAGGGGGCGCCACCTTACTCTCCTCAGCTCCCTGAGGGAGAGAGAGAGAGACAGAGACGGAGAGAGAGATCCCTGACCTCTGAGTCTCTGCCTCCACCGCTGGCTGGTGCCAACTCACGCGCCATCCCACTTCCAGCCATCACCCCCACGCCTGCCCTGGGGCCCGCCTCACCACAGACAGGCCGGTTGGTTCCTGCTCACCTCTGTGCCGTCCCTTCCCGACCTGACCCCAGTGCAGGGGATAAGCTTCAGACAAGTCTTTCCATGTCCCTCTGCATGACAATAGACTTCCTCCCCTCTCCCATTCCACAGGCCCACCCGGGACATCCACCTTTGTCATTAGCTCAGGAGAGGATGCAAGATGAGAATCTCTGCTATTGTGTGGGGAGACTCAGTTTCCCGGGTTTCCCCCATGGACACATGTTCTTCAGCTGGGTCTGATTTTCTCCAGACAAGCTGTCTTGGGAAGGATTTGGCCAGCCCTAAGAACCTGAAGGGAAAGGGCGGAGGGGGGTTCTCTCTCTGCCCCCGACAGCCCCGAGCTGGATCGGTCCCTCAGACCTGGCCAGGGGCAGCCCATCCCCCGGCGCCCTTCCCCGGGGCATCCAAGGGCAGGCTCGGCGCCAGCCCCACCCCGCTCCCCACTGCCCGACCATCGTCCTCCCTCGGGGGGCCTGGGCAGGACAGGGACCCGGCTGTGGGAGGCCTCCAGATCTCAGGCCTGGCACACCGTTTACCAGGCTGCTTCCTCCTCTGACGGGGGCCCAGCACACGCCCCAGGAGACTTGGCAGCCGCCCCCAGGGCTCTAGCCTCTGGAACTCGTCCCCTTGGAAGGGGCCTGGCCCAGGTGCCAGGTTCGGCTGGTCGGCCAGCCTCCTTTGGAGAAAGCAGGCAAGCCGAGCCAGGCTTGCAGTGGCCCTGGCGTGACACCTGCCACCTCAGGCAGAGGGCCTCCCGCGTGCCCTCCATGGCGGGTTTCTCCCCGGAGCCGTGGCCTGGGCACTAGGAAGGCCGGGCCTCCCCGACTCCCGGGAGGAGGGGCTAGCCCAGTTGCGCCCTGGCCCCCAAACCCTCTGGTGCCATCTGCCTGTCTCGGCACTTCTGACTCCACAGAGCCTTTCCTACATCTGGGCTGCCTGCCGTGGCAAAGTGCAGGCGTGGGGTGAGGCCATGGTTTTGTCTTTCCAGGAAAAAATGAGCCCCTGGCCGAAGCAGCAGGCCCAGGCAGAGCCTTGAGCTTGAAGCCCAGTAGGTCTGTGGCCCTCAGGGCCAGAGCCATGCTTTCAGGGCAGGGAAGCGGCCTGCAAGCTGAGTGGGAGTGGGGGAGGGGAGGGAGACAGCTGAAGCCGAGTCCAGGAGGGCGGCGATGGAAGAGCTGCAGCTGGGTTAGATCCTGGAGGGAGGGCGGGGCCTTCACTGAGGACCCCCCCCCCGAGGCCAGCCCTAGGCCCCGGCGGTCACGCATGCGCCTTTGGCCTGTGCGGTGTGTGGGGGGTTGAACCCAAGCCCGCAGGGCTCCCGGAGCGGCCAGAGAAAGAAGGGCCCATGGAGAGGTAGGCGAGGTGGGCAGGGGGCGCCACCTTACTCTCCTCAGCTCCCTGAGGGAGAGAGAGAGAGACAGAGACAGAGAGAGAGATCCCTGACCTCTGAGTCTCTGCCTCCACCGCTGGCTGGTGCCAACTCACGCGCCATCCCACTTCCAGCCATCACCCCCACGCCTGCCCCGGGGCCAGCCCCACCACAGACAGGCCGGTTGGTTCCTGCTCACCTCTGTGCCGTCCCTTCCCGACCTGACCCCAGGGCAGGGGATAAGCTTCAGACAAGTCTTTCCATGTCCCTCTGCATGACAATAGACTTCCTCCCCTCTCCCATTCCACAGGCCCACCCGGGACATCCACCTTTGTCATTAGCTCAGGAGAGGATGCAAGATGAGAATCTCTGCTATTGTGTGGGAGACTCAGTTTCCCGGGTTTCCCCCATGGACACATGTTCTTCAGCTGGGTCTGATTTTCTCCAGACAAGCTGTCTTGGGAAGGATTTGGCCAGCCCTAAGAACCTGAAGGGAAAGGGCGGAGGGGGGTTCTCTCTCTGCCCCCGACAGCCCCGAGCTGGATCGGTCCCTCAGACCTGGCCAGGCGCAGCCCATCCCCCGGCGCCCTTCCCCGGGGTATCCAAGGGCAGGCTCGGCGCCAGCCCCACCCCGCTCGCCACTGCCCGACCATCGTCCTCCCTCGGGGGGCCTGGGCAGGACAGGGACCCGGGTGTGGGAGGCCTCCAGATCTCAGGCCTGGCACACCGTTTACCAGGCTGCTTCCTCCTCTGACGGGGGCCCAGCACACGCCCCAGGAGACTTGGCAGCCGCCCCCAGGTCTCTATCCTCTGGAACTCGTCCCCTTGAAAGGGGCCTGGCCCAGGTGCCAGGTTCGGCTGGTCGGCCAGCCTCCTTTGGAGAAAGCAGGCAAGCCGAGCCAGGCTTGCAGTGGCCCTGGCGTGACACCTGCCACCTCAGGCAGAGGGCCTCCCGCGTGCCCTCCATGGCGGGTTTCTCCCCGGAGCCGTGGCCTGGGCACTAGGAAGGCCGGGCCTCCCCGACTCCCGGGAGGAGGGGCTAGCCCAGTTGCGCCCTGGCCCCCAAACCCTCTGGTGCCATCTGCCTGTCTAGGCACTTCTGACTCCACAGAGCCTTTCCTACATCTGGGCTGCCTGCCGTGGCAAAGTGCAGGCGTGGGGTGAGGCCATGGTTTTGTCTTTCCAGGAAAAAATGAGCCCCTGGCCGAAGCAGCAGGCCCAGGCAGAGCCTTGAGCTTGAAGCCCAGTAGGTCTGTGGCCCTCAGGGCCAGAGCCATGCTTTCAAGGGAGGGAAGCGGCCTGCAAGCTGAGTGGGAGTGGGGGAGGGGAGGGAGACAGCTGAAGCCGAGTCCAGAAGGGCGGCGATGGAAGAGCTGCAGCTGGGTCAGAGCCTGGAGGGAGGGCGGGGCCTCACTGAGGACCCCCCCCCCCCGAGGCCAGCCCTAGGCCCAGGCGGTCACGCATGCGCCCTTGGCCTGTGCGGTGTGTGGGGGGTTGAACCCAAGCCCGCAGGGCTCCCGGAGCGGCCAGAGAAAGAAGGGCCCATGGAGAGGTAGGCGAGGTGGGCAGGGGGCGCCACCTTACTCTCCTCAGCTCCCTGAGGGAGAGAGAGAGAGACAGAGACAGAGAGAGAGATCCCTGACCTCTGAGTCTCTGCCTCCACCGCTGGCTGGTGCCAACTCACGCGCCATCCCACTTCCAGCCATCACCCCCACGCCTGCCCCGGGGCCCGCCTCACCACAGACAGGCCGGTTGGTTCCTGCTCACCTCTGTGCCGTCCCTTCCCGACCTGACCCCAGTGCAGGGGATAAGCTTCAGACAAGTCTTTCCATGTCCCTCTGCATGACAATAGACTTCCTCCCCTCTCCCATTCCACAGGCCCACCCGGGACATCCACCTTTGTCATTAGCTCAGGAGAGGATGCAAGATGAGAATCTCTGCTATTGTGTGGGGAGACTCAGTTTCCCGGGTTTCCCCCATGGACACATGTTCTTCAGCTGGGTCTGATTTTCTCCAGACAAGCTGTCTTGGGAAGGATTTGGCCAGCCCTAAGAACCTGAAGGGAAAGGGCGGAGGGGGGTTCTCTCTCTGCCCCCGACAGCCCCGAGCTGGATCGGTTCCTCAGACCTGGCCAGGGGCAGCCCATCCCCCGGCGCCCTTCCCCGGGGCATCCAAGGGCAGGCTCGGCGCCAGCCCCACCCCGCTCGCCACTGCCCGACCATCGTCCTCCCTCGGGGGGCCTGGGCAGGACAGGGACCCGGCTGTGGGAGGCCTCCAGATCTCAGGCCTGGCACACCGTTTACCAGGCTGCTTCCTCCTCTGACGGGGGCCCAGCACACGCCCCAGGAGACTTGGCAGCCGCCCCCAGGGCTCTAGCCTCTGGAACTCGTCCCCTTGGAAGGGGCCTGGCCCAGGTGCCAGGTTCGGCTGGTCGGCCAGCCTCCTTTGGAGAAAGCAGGCAAGCCGAGCCAGGCTTGCAGTGGCCCTGGCGTGACACCTGCCACCTCAGGCAGAGGGCCTCCCGCGTGCCCTCCATGGCGGGTTTCTCCCCGGAGCCGTGGCCTGGGCACTAGGAAGGCCGGGCCTCCCCGACTCCCGGGAGGAGGGGCTAGCCCAGTTGCGCCCTGGCCCCCAAACCCTCTGGTGCCATCTGCCTGTCTCGGCACTTCTGACTCCACAGAGCCTTTCCTACATCTGGGCTGCCTGCCGTGGCAAAGTGCAGGCGTGGGGTGAGGCCATGGTTTTGTCTTTCCAGGAAAAAATGAGCCCCTGGCCGAAGCAGCAGGCCCAGGCAGAGCCTTGAGCTTGAAGCCCAGTAGGTCTGTGGCCCTCAGGGCCAGAGCCATGCTTTCAAGGCAGGGAAGCGGCCTGCAAGCTGAGTGGGAGTGGGGGAGGGGAGGGAGACAGCTGAAGCCGAGTCCAGGAGGGCGGCGATGGAAGAGCTGCAGCTGGGTTAGATCCTGGAGGGAGGGCGGGGCCTTCACTGAGGACCCCCCCCCCCGAGGCCAGCCCTAGGCCCCGGCGGTCACGCATGCGCCTTTGGCCTGTGCGGTGTGTGGGGGGTTGAACCCAAGCCCGCAGGGCTCCCGGAGCGGCCAGAGAAAGAAGGGCCCATGGAGAGGTAGGCGAGGTGGGCAGGGGGCGCCACCTTACTCTCCTCAGCTCCCTGAGGGAGAGAGAGAGAGACAGAGACAGAGAGAGAGATCCCTGACCTCTGAGTCTCTGCCTCCACCGCTGGCTGGTGCCAACTCACGCGCCATCCCACTTCCAGCCATCACCCCCACGCCTGCCCCGGGGCCAGCCCCACCACAGACAGGCCGGTTGGTTCCTGCTCACCTCTGTGCCGTCCCTTCCCGACCTGACCCCAGGGCAGGGGATAAGCTTCAGACAAGTCTTTCCATGTCCCTCTGCATGACAATAGACTTCCTCCCCTCTCCCATTCCACAGGCCCACCCGGGACATCCACCTTTGTCATTAGCTCAGGAGAGGATGCAAGATGAGAATCTCTGCTATTGTGTGGGAGACTCAGTTTCCCGGGTTTCCCCCATGGACACATGTTCTTCAGCTGGGTCTGATTTTCTCCAGACAAGCTGTCTTGGGAAGGATTTGGCCAGCCATAAGAACCTGAAGGGAAAGGGCGGAGGGGGGTTCTCTCTCTGCCCCCGACAGCCCCGAGCTGGATCGGTCCCTCAGACCTGGCCAGGGGCAGCCCATCCCCCGGCGCCCTTCCCCGGGGCATCCAAGGGCAGGCTCGGCGCCAGCCCCACCCCGCTCGCCACTGCCCGACCATCGTCCTCCCTCGGGGGGCCTGGGCAGGACAGGGACCCGGGTGTGGGAGGCCTCCAGATCTCAGGCCTGGCACACCGTTTACCAGGCTGCTTCCTCCTCTGACGGGGGCCCAGCACACGCCCCAGGAGTCTTGGCAGCCGCCCCCAGGGCTCTATCCTCTGGAACTCGTCCCCTTGGAAGGGGCCTGGCCCAGGTGCCAGGTTCGGCTGGTCGGCCAGCCTCCTTTGGAGAAAGCAGGCAAGCCGAGCCAGGCTTGCAGTGGCCCTGGCGTGACACCTGCCACCTCAGGCAGAGGGCCTCCCGCGTGCCCTCCATGGCGGGTTTCTCCCCGGAGCCGTGGCCTGGGCACTAGGAAGGCCGGGCCTCCCCGACTCCCGGGAGGAGGGGCTAGCCCAGTTGCGCCCTGGCCCCCAAACCCTCTGGTGCCATCTGCCTGTCTCGGCACTTCTGACTCCACAGAGCCTTTCCTACATCTGGGCTGCCTGCCGTGGCAAAGTGCAGGCGTGGGGTGAGGCCATGGTTTTGTCTTTCCAGGAAAAAATGAGCCCCTGGCCGAAGCAGCAGGCCCAGGCAGAGCCTTGAGCTTGAAGCCCAGTAGGTCTGTGGCCCTCAGGGCCAGAGCCATGCTTTCAAGGGAGGGAAGCGGCCTGCAAGCTGAGTGGGAGTGGGGGAGGGGAGGGAGACAGCTGAAGCCGAGTCCAGAAGGGCGGCGATGGAAGAGCTGCAGCTGGGTCAGAGCCTGGAGGGAGGGCGGGGCCTCACTGAGGACCCCCCCCCCCCCGAGGCCAGCCCTAGGCCCAGGCGGTCACGCATGCGCCCTTGGCCTGTGCGGTGTGTGGGGGGTTGAACCCAAGCCCGCAGGGCTCCCGGAGCGGCCAGAGAAAGAAGGGCCCATGGAGAGGTAGGCGAGGTGGGCAGGGGGCGCCACCTTACTCTCCTCAGCTCCCTGAGGGAGAGAGAGAGAGACAGAGACAGAGAGAGAGATCCCTGACCTCTGAGTCTCTGCCTCCACCGCTGGCTGGTGCCAACTCACGCGCCATCCCACTTCCAGCCATCACCCCCACGCCTGCCCCGGGGCCCGCCTCACCACAGACAGGCCGGTTGGTTCCTGCTCACCTCTGTGCCGTCCCTTCCCGACCTGACCCCAGTGCAGGGGATAAGCTTCAGACAAGTCTTTCCATGTCCCTCTGCATGACAATAGACTTCCTCCCCTCTCCCATTCCACAGGCCCACCCGGGACATCCACCTTTGTCATTAGCTCAGGAGAGGATGCAAGATGAGAATCTCTGCTATTGTGTGGGGAGACTCAGTTTCCCGGGTTTCCCCCATGGACACATGTTCTTCAGCTGGGTCTGATTTTCTCCAGACAAGCTGTCTTGGGAAGGATTTGGCCAGCCCTAAGAACCTGAAGGGAAAGGGCGGAGGGGGGTTCTCTCTCTGCCCCCGACAGCCCCGAGCTGGATCGGTCCCTCAGACCTGGCCAGGGGCAGCCCATCCCCCGGCGCCCTTCCCCGGGGCATCCAAGGGCAGGCTCGGCGCCAGCCCCACCCCGCTCGCCACTGCCCGACCATCGTCCTCCCTCGGGGGGCCTGGGCAGGACAGGGACCCGGCTGTGGGAGGCCTCCAGATCTCAGGCCTGGCACACCGTTTACCAGGCTGCTTCCTCCTCTGACGGGGGCCCAGCACACGCCCCAGGAGACTTGGCAGCCGCCCCCAGGGCTCTAGCCTCTGGAACTCGTCCCCTTGGAAGGGGCCTGGCCCAGGTGCCAGGTTCGGCTGGTCGGCCAGCCTCCTTTGGAGAAAGCAGGCAAGCCGAGCCAGGCTTGCAGTGGCCCTGGCGTGACACCTGCCACCTCAGGCAGAGGGCCTCCCGCGTGCCCTCCATGGCGGGTTTCTCCCCGGAGCCGTGGCCTGGGCACTAGGAAGGCCGGGCCTCCCCGACTCCCGGGAGGAGGGGCTAGCCCAGTTGCGCCCTGGCCCCCAAACCCTCTGGTGCCATCTGCCTGTCTCGGCACTTCTGACTCCACAGAGCCTTTCCTACATCTGGGCTGCCTGCCGTGGCAAAGTGCAGGCGTGGGGTGAGGCCATGGTTTTGTCTTTCCAGGAAAAAATGAGCCCCTGGCCGAAGCAGCAGGCCCAGGCAGAGCCTTGAGCTTGAAGCCCAGTAGGTCTGTGGCCCTCAGGGCCAGAGCCATGCTTTCAAGGCAGGGAAGCGGCCTGCAAGCTGAGTGGGAGTGGGGGAGGGGAGGGAGACAGCTGAAGCCGAGTCCAGGAGGGCGGCGATGGAAGAGCTGCAGCTGGGTTAGATCCTGGAGGGAGGGCGGGGCCTTCACTGAGGACCCCCCCCCCCGAGGCCAGCCCTAGGCCCCGGCGGTCACGCATGCGCCTTTGGCCTGTGCGGTGTGTGGGGGGTTGAACCCAAGCCCGCAGGGCTCCCGGAGCGGCCAGAGAAAGAAGGGCCCATGGAGAGGTAGGCGAGGTGGGCAGGGGGCGCCACCTTACTCTCCTCAGCTCCCTGAGGGAGAGAGAGAGAGACAGAGACAGAGAGAGAGATCCCTGACCTCTGAGTCTCTGCCTCCACCGCTGGCTGGTGCCAACTCACGCGCCATCCCACTTCCAGCCATCACCCCCACGCCTGCCCCGGGGCCAGCCCCACCACAGACAGGCCGGTTGGTTCCTGCTCACCTCTGTGCCGTCCCTTCCCGACCTGACCCCAGGGCAGGGGATAAGCTTCAGACAAGTCTTTCCATGTCCCTCTGCATGACAATAGACTTCCTCCCCTCTCCCATTCCACAGGCCCACCCGGGACATCCACCTTTGTCATTAGCTCAGGAGAGGATGCAAGATGAGAATCTCTGCTATTGTGTGGGAGACTCAGTTTCCCGGGTTTCCCCCATGGACACATGTTCTTCAGCTGGGTCTGATTTTCTCCAGACAAGCTGTCTTGGGAAGGATTTGGCCAGCCATAAGAACCTGAAGGGAAAGGGCGGAGGGGGGTTCTCTCTCTGCCCCCGACAGCCCCGAGCTGGATCGGTCCCTCAGACCTGGCCAGGGGCAGCCCATCCCCCGGCGCCCTTCCCCGGGGCATCCAAGGGCAGGCTCGGCGCCAGCCCCACCCCGCTCGCCACTGCCCGACCATCGTCCTCCCTCGGGGGGCCTGGGCAGGACAGGGACCCGGGTGTGGGAGGCCTCCAGATCTCAGGCCTGGCACACCGTTTACCAGGCTGCTTCCTCCTCTGACGGGGGCCCAGCACACGCCCCAGGAGTCTTGGCAGCCGCCCCCAGGGCTCTATCCTCTGGAACTCGTCCCCTTGGAAGGGGCCTGGCCCAGGTGCCAGGTTCGGCTGGTCGGCCAGCCTCCTTTGGAGAAAGCAGGCAAGCCGAGCCAGGCTTGCAGTGGCCCTGGCGTGACACCTGCCACCTCAGGCAGAGGGCCTCCCGCGTGCCCTCCATGGCGGGTTTCTCCCCGGAGCCGTGGCCTGGGCACTAGGAAGGCCGGGCCTCCCCGACTCCCGGGAGGAGGGGCTAGCCCAGTTGCGCCCTGGCCCCCAAACCCTCTGGTGCCATCTGCCTGTCTCGGCACTTCTGACTCCACAGAGCCTTTCCTACATCTGGGCTGCCTGCCGTGGCAACGTGCAGGCGTGGGGTGAGGCCATGGTTTTGTCTTTCCAGGAAAAAATGAGCCCCTGGCCGAAGCAGCAGGCCCAGGCAGAGCCTTGAGCTTGAAGCCCAGTAGGTCTGTGGCCCTCAGGGCCAGAGCCATGCTTTCAAGGCAGGGAAGCGGCCTGCAAGCTGAGTGGGAGTGGGGGAGGGGAGGGAGACAGCTGAAGCCGAGTCCAGAAGGGCGGCGATGGAAGAGCTGCAGCTGGGTCAGAGCCTGGAGGGAGGGCGGGGCCTCACTGAGGACCGCCCCCCCCCCCGAGGCCAGCCCTAGGCCCCGGCGGTCACGCATGCGCCCTTGGCCTGTGCGGTGTGTGGGGGGTTGAACCCAAGACCGCAGGGCTCCCGGAGCGGCCAGAGAAAGAAGGGCCCATGGAGAGGTAGGCGAGGTGGGCAGGGGGCGCCACCTTACTCTCCTCAGCTCCCTGAGGGAGAGAGAGAGAGACAGAGACAGAGAGAGAGATCCCTGACCTCTGAGTCTCTGCCTCCACCGCTGGCTGGTGCCAAGTCACGCGCCATCCCACTTCCAGCCATCACCCCCAAGCCTGCCTTGGGGCCCGCCTCACCACAGAGAGGCCGGTTGGTTCCTGCTCACCTCTGTGCTGTCCCTTCCGGACCTGACCCCAGTGCAGGGGATAAGCTTCAGACAAGTCTTTCCATGTCCCTCTGCATGACAATAGACTTCCTCCCCTCTCCCATTCCACAGGCCCACCCGGGACATCCACCTTTGTCATTAGCTCAGGAGAGGATGCAAGATGAGAATCTCTGCTATTGTGTGGGGAGACTCAGTTTCCCGGGTTTCCCCCATGGACACATGTTCTTCAGCTGGGTCTGATTTTCTCCAGACAAGCTGTCTTGGGAAGGATTTGGCCAGCCCTAAGAACCTGAAGGGAAAGGGCGGAGGGGGGTTCTCTCTCTGCCCCCGACAGCCCCGAGCTGGATCGGTCCCTCAGACCTGGCCAGGGGCAGCCCATCCCCCGGCGCCCTTCCCCGGGGCATCCAAGGGCAGGCTCGGCGCCAGCCCCACCCCGCTCGCCACTGCCCGACCATCGTCCTCCCTCGGGGGGCCTGGGCAGGACAGGGACCCGGCTGTGGGAGGCCTCCAGATCTCAGGCCTGGCACACCGTTTACCAGGCTGCTTCCTCCTCTGACGGGGGCCCAGCACACGCCCCAGGAGACTTGGCAGCCGCCCCCAGGGCTCTAGCCTCTGGAACTCGTCCCCTTGGAAGGGGCCTGGCCCAGGTGCCAGGTTCGGCTGGTCGGCCAGCCTCCTTTGGAGAAAGCAGGCAAGCCGAGCCAGGCTTGCAGTGGCCCTGGCGTGACACCTGCCACCTCAGGCAGAGGGCCTCCCGCGTGCCCTCCATGGCGGGTTTCTCCCCGGAGCCGTGGCCTGGGCACTAGGAAGGCCGGGCCTCCCCGACTCCCGGGAGGAGGGGCTAGCCCAGTTGCGCCCTGGCCCCCAAACCCTCTGGTGCCATCTGCCTGTCTCGGCACTTCTGACTCCACAGAGCCTTTCCTACATCTGGGCTGCCTGCCGTGGCAACGTGCAGGCGTTCGGTGAGGCCATGGTTTTGTCTTTCCAGGAAAAAATGAGCCCCTGGCCGAAGCAGCAGGCCCAGGCAGAGCCTTGAGCTTGAAGCCCAGTAGGTCTGTGGCCCTCAGGGCCAGAGCCATGCTTTCAAGGCAGGGAAGCGGCCTGCAAGCTGAGTGGGAGTGGGGGAGGGGAGGGAGACAGCTGAAGCCGAGTCCAGGAGGGCGGCGATGGAAGAGCTGCAGCTGGGTTAGATCCTGGAGGGAGGGCGGGGTCTTCACTGAGGACCCCCCCCCCCCCCCAGGCCAGCCCTAGGCCCAGGCGGTCACGCATGCGCCTTTGGCCTGTGCGGTGTGTGGGGGGTTGAACCCAAGCCCGCAGGGCTCCCGGAGCGGCCAGAGAAAGAAGGGCCCATGGAGAGGTAGGCGAGGTGGGCAGGGGGCGCCACCTTACTCTCCTCAGCTCCCTGAGGGAGAGAGAGAGAGACAGAGACAGAGAGAGAGATCCCTGACCTCTGAGTCTCTGCCTCCACCGCTGGCTGGTGCCAACTCACGCGCCATCCCACTTCCAGCCATCACCCCCACGCCTGCCTTGGGGCCCGCCTCACCACAGAGAGGCCGGTTGGTTCCTGCTCACCTCTGTGCCGTCCCTTCCCGACCTGACCCCAGTGCAGGGGATAAGCTTCAGACAAGTCTTTCCATGTCCCTCTGCATGACAATAGACTTCCTCCCCTCTCCCATTCCACAGGCCCACCCGGGACATCCACCTTTGTCATTAGCTCAGGAGAGGATGCAAGATGAGAATCTCTGCTATTGTGTGGGGAGACTCAGTTTCCCGGGTTTCCCCCATGGACACATGTTCTTCAGCTGGGTCTGATTTTCTCCAGACAAGCTGTCTTGGGAAGGATTTGGCCAGCCCTAAGAACCTGAAGGGAAAGGGTGGAGGGGGGTTCTCTCTCTGCCCCCGACAGCCCTGAGCTGGTTCGGTCCCTCAGACCTGGCCAGGCGCAGCCCATCCCCCGGCGCCCTTCCCCGGGGTATCCAAGGGCAGGCTCGGCGCCAGCCCCACCCCGCTCGCCACTGCCCGACCATCGTCCTCCCTCGGGGGGGCCTGGGCAGGACAGGGACACGGGTGTGGGAGGCCTCCAGATCTCAGGCCTGGCACACCGTTTACCAGGCTGCTTCCTCCTCTGACGGGGGCCCAGCACACGCCCCAGGAGACTTGGCAGCCGCCCCCAGGTCTCTATCCTCTGGAACTCGTCCCCTTGAAAGGGGCCTGGCCCAGGTGCCAGGTTCGGCTGGTCGGCCAGCCTCCTTTGGAGAAAGCAGGCAAGCCGAGCCAGGCTTGCAGTGGCCCTGGCGTGACACCTGCCACCTCAGGCAGAGGGCCTCCCGCGTGCCCTCCATGGCGGGTTTCTCCCCGGAGCCGTGGCCTGGGCACTAGGAAGGCCGGGCCTCCCCGACTCCCGGGAGGAGGGGCTAGCCCAGTTGCGCCCTGGCCCCCAAACCCTCTGGTGCCATCTGCCTGTCTAGGCACTTCTGACTCCACAGAGCCTTTCCTACATCTGGGCTGCCTGCCGTGGCAAAGTGCAGGCGTGGGGTGAGGCCATGGTTTTGTCTTTCCAGGAAAAAATGAGCCCCTGGCCGAAGCAGCAGGCCCAGGCAGAGCCTTGAGCTTGAAGCCCAGTAGGTCTGTGGCCCTCAGGGCCAGAGCCATGCTTTCAAGGCAGGGAAGCGGCCTGCAAGCTGAGTGGGAGTGGGGGAGGGGAGGGAGACAGCTGAAGCCGAGTCCAGAAGGGCGGCGATGGAAGAGCTGCAGCTGGGTCAGAGCCTGGAGGGAGGGCGGGGCCTCACTGAGGACCCCCCCCCCCCGAGGCCAGCCCTAGGCCCAGGCGGTCACGCATGCGCCCTTGGCCTGTGCGGTGTGTGGGGGGTTGAACCCAAGCCCGCAGGGCTCCTGGAGCGGCCAGAGAAAGAAGGGCCGATGGAGAGGTAGGCGAGGTGGGCAGGGGGCGCCACCTTACTCTCCTCAGCTCCCTGAGGGAGAGAGAGAGAGACAGAGACAGAGAGAGAGATCCCTGACCTCTGAGTCTCTGCCTCCACCGCTGGCTGGTGCCAACTCACGCGCCATCCCACTTCCAGCCATCACCCCCACGCCTGCCCCGGGGCCCGCCTCACCACAGACAGGCCGGTTGGTTCCTGCTCACCTCTGTGCCGTCCCTTCCCGACCTGACCCCAGTGCAGGGGATAAGCTTCAGACAAGTCTTTCCATGTCCCTCTGCATGACAATAGACTTCCTCCCCTCTCCCATTCCACAGGCCCACCCGGGACATCCACCTTTGTCATTAGCTCAGGAGAGGATGCAAGATGAGAATCTCTGCTATTGTGTGGGGAGACTCAGTTTCCCGGGTTTCCCCCATGGACACATGTTCTTCAGCTGGGTCTGATTTTCTCCAGACAAGCTGTCTTGGGAAGGATTTGGCCAGCCCTAAGAACCTGAAGGGAAAGGGCGGAGGGGGGTTCTCTCTCTGCCCCCGACAGCCCCGAGCTGGATCGGTCCCTCAGACCTGGCCAGGGGCAGCCCATCCCCCGGCGCCCTTCCCCGGGGCATCCAAGGGCATGCTCGGCGCCAGCCCCACCCCGCTCGCCACTGCCCGACCATCGTCCTCCCTCGGGGGGCCTGGGCAGGACAGGGACCCGGCTGTGGGAGGCCTCCAGATCTCAGGCCTGGCACACCGTTTACCAGGCTGCTTCCTCCTCTGACGGGGGCCCAGCACACGCCCCAGGAGACTTGGCAGCCGCCCCCAGGGCTCTAGCCTCTGGAACTCGTCCCCTTGGAAGGGGCCTGGCCCAGGTGCCAGGTTCGGCTGGTCGGCCAGCCTCCTTTGGAGAAAGCAGGCAAGCCGAGCCAGGCTTGCAGTGGCCCTGGCGTGACACCTGCCACCTCAGGCAGAGGGCCTCCCGCGTGCCCTCCATGGCGGGTTTCTCCCCGGAGCCGTGGCCTGGGCACTAGGAAGGCCGGGCCTCCCCGACTCCCGGGAGGAGGGGCTAGCCCAGTTGCGCCCTGGCCCCCAAACCCTCTGGTGCCATCTGCCTGTCTCGGCACTTCTGACTCCACAGAGCCTTTCCTACATCTGGGCTGCCTGCCGTGGCAAAGTGCAGGCGTGGGGTGAGGCCATGGTTTTGTCTTTCCAGGAAAAAATGAGCCCCTGGCCGAAGCAGCAGGCCCAGGCAGAGCCTTGAGCTTGAAGCCCAGTAGGTCTGTGGCCCTCAGGGCCAGAGCCATGCTTTCAAGGCAGGGAAGCGGCCTGCAAGCTGAGTGGGAGTGGGGGAGGGGAGGGAGACAGCTGAAGCCGAGTCCAGGAGGGCGGCGATGGAAGAGCTGCAGCTGGGTTAGATCCTGGAGGGAGGGCGGGGCCTTCACTGAGGACCCCCCCCCCCCCGAGGCCAGCCCTAGGCCCCGGCGGTCACGCATGCGCCTTTGGCCTGTGCGGTGTGTGGGGGGTTGAACCCAAGCCCGCAGGGCTCCCGGAGCGGCCAGAGAAAGAAGGGCCCATGGAGAGGTAGGCGAGGTGGGCAGGGGGCGCCACCTTACTCTCCTCAGCTCCCTGAGGGAGAGAGAGAGAGACAGAGACAGAGAGAGAGATCCCTGACCTCTGAGTCTCTGCCTCCACCGCTGGCTGGTGCCAACTCACGCGCCATCCCACTTCCAGCCATCACCCCCACGCCTGCCTCGGGGCCCGCCTCACCACAGAGAGGCCGGTTGGTTCCTGCTCACCTCTGTGCCGTCCCTTCCCGACCTGACCCCAGTGCAGGGGATAAGCTTCAGACAAGTCTTTCCATGTCCCTCTGCATGACAATAGACTTCCTCCCCTCTCCCATTCCACAGGCCCACCCGGGACATCCACCTTTGTCATTAGCTCAGGAGAGGATGCAAGATGAGAATCTCTGCTATTGTGTGGGGAGACTCAGTTTCCCGGGTTTCCCCCATGGACACATGTTCTTCAGCTGGGTCTGATTTTCTCCAGACAAGCTGTCTTGGGAAGGATTTGGCCAGCCCTAAGAACCTGAAGGGAAAGGGTGGAGGGGGGTTCTCTCTCTGCCCCCGACAGCCCTGAGCTGGTTCGGTCCCTCAGACCTGGCCAGGCGCAGCCCATCCCCCGGCGCCCTTCCCCGGGGCATCCAAGGGCAGGCTCGGCGCCAGCCCCACCCCGCTCGCCACTGCCCGACCATCGTCCTCCCTCGGGGGGCCTGGGCAGGACAGGGACCCGGCTGTGGGAGGCCTCCAGATCTCAGGCCTGGCACACCCGTTTACCAGGCTGCTTCCTCCTCTGACGGGGGCCCAGCACACGCCCCAGGAGACTTGGCAGCCGCCCCCAGGTCTCTATCCTCTGGAACTCGTCCCCTTGAAAGGGGCCTGGCCCAGGTGCCAGGTTCGGCTGGTCGGCCAGCCTCCTTTGGAGAAAGCAGGCAAGCCGAGCCAGGCTTGCAGTGGCCCTGGCGTGACACCTGCCACCTCAGGCAGAGGGCCTCCCGCGTGCCCTCCATGGCGGGTTTCTCCCCGGAGCCGTGGCCTGGGCACTAGGAAGGCCGGGCCTCCCCGACTCCCGGGAGGAGGGGCTAGCCCAGTTGCGCCCTGGCCCCCAAACCCTCTGGTGCCATCTGCCTGTCTAGGCACTTCTGACTCCACAGAGCCTTTCCTACATCTGGGCTGCCTGCCGTGGCAAAGTGCAGGCGTGGGGTGAGGCCATGGTTTTGTCTTTCCAGGAAAAAATGAGCCCCTGGCCGAAGCAGCAGGCCCAGGCAGAGCCTTGAGCTTGAAGCCCAGTAGGTCTGTGGCCCTCAGGGCCAGAGCCATGCTTTCAAGGGAGGGAAGCGGCCTGCAAGCTGAGTGGGAGTGGGGGAGGGGAGGGAGACAGCTGAAGCCGAGTCCAGAAGGGCGGCGATGGAAGAGCTGCAGCTGGGTCAGAGCCTGGAGGGAGGGCGGGGCCTCACTGAGGACCCCCCCCCCCCGAGGCCAGCCCTAGGCCCCGGCGGTCACGCATGCGCCCTTGGCCTGTGCGGTGTGTGGGGGGTTGAACCCAAGCCCGCAGGGCTCCTGGAGCGGCCAGAGAAAGAAGGGCCGATGGAGAGGTAGGCGAGGTGGGCAGGGGGCGCCACCTTACTCTCCTCAGCTCCCTGAGGGAGAGAGAGAGAGACAGAGACAGAGAGAGAGATCCCTGACCTCTGAGTCTCTGCCTCCACCGCTGGCTGGTGCCAACTCACGCGCCATCCCACTTCCAGCCATCACCCCCACGCCTGCCCCGGGGCCCGCCTCACCACAGACAGGCCGGTTGGTTCCTGCTCACCTCTGTGCCGTCCCTTCCCGACCTGATCCCAGTGCAGGGGATAAGCTTCAGACAAGTCTTTCCATGTCCCTCTGCATGACAATAGACTTCCTCCCCTCTCCCATTCCACAGGCCCACCCGGGACATCCACCTTTGTCATTAGCTCAGGAGAGGATGCAAGATGAGAATCTCTGCTATTGTGTGGGGAGACTCAGTTTCCCGGGTTTCCCCCATGGACACATGTTCTTCAGCTGGGTCTGATTTTCTCCAGACAAGCTGTCTTGGGAAGGATTTGGCCAGCCCTAAGAACCTGAAGGGAATGGGTGGAGGGGGGTTCTCTCTCTGCCCCCGACAGCCCCGAGCTGGATCGGTCCCTCAGACCTGGCCAGGGGCAGCCCATCCCCTGGCGCCCTTCCCCGGGGCATCCAAGGGCAGGCTCGGCGCCAGCCCCACCCCGCTCGCCACTGCCCGACCATCGTCCTCCCTCGGGGGGCCTGGGCAGGACAGGGACCCGGCTGTGGGAGGCCTCCAGATCTCAGGCCTGGCACACCGTTTACCAGGCTGCTTCCTCCTCTGACGGGGGCCCAGCACACGCCCCAGGAGACTTGGCAGACGCCCCCAGGGCTCTAGCCTCTGGAACTCGTCCCCTTGGAAGGGGCCTGGCCCAGGTGCCAGGTTCGGCTGGTCGGCCAGCCTCCTTTGGAGAAAGCAGGCAAGCCGAGCCAGGCTTGCAGTGGCCCTGGCGTGACACCTGCCACCTCAGGCAGAGGGCCTCCCGCGTGCCCTCCATGGCGGGTTTCTCCCCGGAACCGTGGCCTGGGCACTAGGAAGGCCGGGCCTCCCCGACTCCCGGGAGGAGGGGCTAGCCCAGTTGCGCCCAGGCCCCCAAACCCTCTGGTGCCATCTGCCTGTCTCGGCACTTCTGACTCCACAGAGCCTTTCCTACATCTGGGGTGCCTGCCGTAGCAACGTGCAGGCGTGGGGTGAGGCCATGGTTTTGTCTTTCCAGGAAAAAATGAGCCCCTGGCCGAAGCAGCAGGCCCAGGCAGAGCCTTGAGCTTGAAGCCCAGTAGGTCTGTGGCCCTCAGGGCCAGAGCCATGCTTTCAAGGCAGGGAAGCGGCCTGCAAGCTGAGTGGGAGTGGGGGAGGGGAGGGAGACAGCTGAAGCCGAGTCCAGAAGGGCGGCGATGGAAGAGCTGCAGCTGGGTCAGAGCCTGGAGGGAGGGCGGGGCCTTCAATGAGGACCCCCCCCCTGAGGCCAGCCCTAGGCCCCGGCGGTCACGCATGCGCCCTTGGCCTGTGCGGTGTGTGGGGGGTTGAACCCAAGCCCGCAGGGCTCCCGGAGCGGCCAGAGAAAGAAGGGCCCATGGAGAGGTAGGCGAGGTGGGCAGGGGGCGCCACCTTACTCTCCTCAGCTCCCTGAGGGAGAGAGAGAGAGACAGAGACACAGAGAGAGATCCCTGACCTCTGAGTCTCTGCCTCCACCGCTGGCTGGTGCCAACTCACGCGCCATCCCACTTCCAGCCATCACCCCCACGCCTGCCCCGGGGCCAGCCCCACCACAGACAGGCCGGTTGGTTCCTGCTCACCTCTGTGCCATCCCTTCCCGAACTGACCCCAGTGCAGGGGATAAGCTTCAGACAAGTCTTTCCATGTCCCTCTGCATGACAATAGACTTCCTCCCCTCTCCCATTCCACAGGCCCACCCGGGACATCCACCTTTGTCATTAGCTCAGGAGAGGATGCAAGATGAGAATCTCTGCTATTGTGTGGGAGACTCAGTTTCCCGGGTTTCCCCCATGGACACATGTTCTTCAGCTGGGTCTGATTTTCTCCAGACAAGCTGTCTTGGGAAGGATTTGGCCAGCCCTAAGAACCTGAAGGGAAAGGGCGGAGGGGGGTTCTCTCTCTGCCCCCGACAGCCCCGAGCTGGATCGGTCCCTCAGACCTGGCCAGGGGCAGCCCATCCCCCGGCGCCCTTCCCCGGGGCATCCAAGGTCAGGCTCGGCGCCAGCCCCACCCCGCTCGGCACTGCCCGACCATCGTCCTCCCTCGGGGGGCCTGGGCAGGACAGGGACCCGGCAGTGGGAGGCCTCCAGATCTCAGGCCTGGCACACCGTTTACCAGGCTGCTTCCTCCTCTGACGGGGGCCCAGCACACGCCCCAGGAGACTTGGCAGCCGCCCCCAGGGCTCTAGCCTCTGGAACTCGTCCCCTTGGAAGGGGCCTGGCCCAGGTGCCAGGTTCGGCTGGTCGGCCAGCCTCCTTTGGAGAAAGCAGGCAAGCCGAGCCAGGCTTGCAGTGGCCCTGGCGTGACACCTGCCACCTCAGGCAGAGGGCCTCCCGCGTGCCCTCCATGGCGGGTTTCTCCCCGGAGCCGTGGCCTGGGCACTAGGAAGGCCGGGCCTCCCCGACTCCCGGGAGGAGGGGCTAGCCCAGTTGCGCCCTGGCCCCCAAACCCTCTGGTGCCATCTGCCTGTCTCGGCACTTCTGACTCCACAGAGCCTTTCCTACATCTGGGCTGCCTGCCGTGGCAACGTGCAGGCGTTCGGTGAGGCCATGGTTTTGTCTTTCCAGGAAAAAATGAGCCCCTGGCCGAAGCAGCAGGCCCAGGCAGAGCCTTGAGCTTGAAGCCCAGTAGGTCTGTGGCCCTCAGGGCCAGAGCCATGCTTTCAAGGGAGGGAAGCGGCCTGCAAGCTGAGTGGGAGTGGGGGAGGGGAGGGAGACAGCTGAAGCCGAGTCCAGAAGGGCGGCGATGGAAGAGCTGCAGCTGGGTCAGAGCCTGGAGGGAGGGCGGGGCCTCACTGAGGACCCCCCCCCCCGAGGCCAGCCCTAGGCCCCGGCGGTCACGCATGCGCCCTTGGCCTGTGCGGTGTGTGGGGGGTTGAACCCAAGCCCGCAGGGCTCCTGGAGCGGCCAGAGAAAGAAGGGCCGATGGAGAGGTAGGCGAGGTGGGCAGGGGGCGCCACCTTACTCTCCTCAGCTCCCTGAGGGAGAGAGAGAGAGACAGAGACAGAGAGAGAGATCCCTGACCTCTGAGTCTCTGCCTCCACCGCTGGCTGGTGCCAACTCACGCGCCATCCCACTTCCAGCCATCACCCCCACGCCTGCCCTGGGGCCCGCCTCACCACAGACAGGCCGGTTGGTTCCTGCTCACCTCTGTGCCGTCCCTTCCCGACCTGATCCCAGTGCAGGGGATAAGCTTCAGACAAGTCTTTCCATGTCCCTCTGCATGACAATAGACTTCCTCCCCTCTCCCATTCCACAGGCCCACCCGGGACATCCACCTTTGTCATTAGCTCAGGAGAGGATGCAAGATGAGAATCTCTGCTATTGTGTGGGAGACTCAGTTTCCCGGGTTTCCCCCATGGACACATGTTCTTCAGCTGGGTCTGATTTTCTCCAGACAAGCTGTCTTGGGAAGGATTTGGCCAGCCCTAAGAACCTGAAGGGAAAGGGCGGAGGGGGGTTCTCTCTCTGCCCCCGACAGCCCCGAGCTGGATCGGTCCCTCAGACCTGGCCAGGGGCAGCCCATCCCCCGGCGCCCTTCCCCGGGGCATCCAAGGGCAGGCTCGGCGCCAGCCCCACCCCGCTCGGCACTGCCCGACCATCGTCCTCCCTCGGGGGGCCTGGGCAGGACAGGGACCCGGCAGTGGGAGGCCTCCAGATCTCAGGCCTGGCACACCGTTTACCAGGCTGCTTCCTCCTCTGACGGGGGCCCAGCACACGCCCCAGGAGACTTGGCAGCCGCCCCCAGGGCTCTAGCCTCTGGAACTCGTCCCCTTGGAAGGGGCCTGGCCCAGGTGCCAGGTTCGGCTGGTCGGCCAGCCTCCTTTGGAGAAAGCAGGCAAGCCGAGCCAGGCTTGCAGTGGCCCTGGCGTGACACCTGCCACCTCAGGCAGAGGGCCTCCCGCGTGCCCTCCATGGCGGGTTTCTCCCCGGAGCCGTGGCCTGGGCACTAGGAAGGCCGGGCCTCCCCGACTCCCGGGAGGAGGGGCTAGCCCAGTTGCGCCCTGGCCCCCAAACCCTCTGGTGCCATCTGCCTGTCTCGGCACTTCTGACTCCACAGAGCCTTTCCTACATCTGGGCTGCCTGCCGTGGCAACGTGCAGGCGTTCGGTGAGGCCATGGTTTTGTCTTTCCAGGAAAAAATGAGCCCCTGGCCGAAGCAGCAGGCCCAGGCAGAGCCTTGAGCTTGAAGCCCAGTAGGTCTGTGGCCCTCAGGGCCTGAGCCATGCTTTCAAGGCAGGGAAGCGGCCTGCAAGCTGAGTGGGAGTGGGGGAGGGGAGGGAGACAGCTGAAGCCGAGTCCAGAAGGGCGGCGATGGAAGAGCTGCAGCTGGGTCAGAGCCTGGAGGGAGGGCGGGGCCTTCACTGAGGACCCCCCCCCCCCGAGGCCAGCCCTAGGCCCCTGCGGTCACGCATGCGCCCTTGGCCTGTGCGGTGTGTGGGGGGTTGAACCCAAGCCCGCAGGGCTCCCGGAGCGGCCAGAGAAAGAAGGGCCCATGGAGAGGTAGGCGAGGTGGGCAGGGGGCGCCACCTTACTCTCCTCAGCTCCCTGAGGGAGAGAGAGAGAGACAGAGACAGAGAGAGAGATCCCTGACCTCTGAGTCTCTGCCTCCACCGCTGGCTGGTGCCAACTCACGCGCCATCCCACTTCCAGCCATCACCCCCAAGCCTGCCTTGGGGCCCGCCTCACCACAGAGAGGCCGGTTGGTTCCTGCTCACCTCTGTGCTGTCCCTTCCGGACCTGACCCCAGTGCAGGGGATAAGCTTCAGACAAGTCTTTCCATGTCCCTCTGCATGACAATAGACTTCCTCCCCTCTCCCATTCCACAGGCCCACCCGGGACATCCACCTTTGTCATTAGCTCAGGAGAGGATGCAAGATGAGAATCTCTGCTATTGTGTGGGGAGACTCAGTTTCCCGGGTTTCCCCCATGGACACATGTTCTTCAGCTGGGTCTGATTTTCTCCAGACAAGCTGTCTTGGGAAGGATTTGGCCAGCCCTAAGAACCTGAAGGGAAAGGGCGGAGGGGGGTTCTCTCTCTGCCCCCGACAGCCCCGAGCTGGATCGGTCCCTCAGACCTGGCCAGGGGCAGCCCATCCCCCGGCGCCCTTCCCCGGGGCATCCAAGGGCAGGCTCGGCGCCAGCCCCACCCCGCTCGCCACTGCCCGACCATCGTCCTCACTCGGGGGGCCTGGGCAGGACAGGGACCCGGCTGTGGGTGGCCTCCAGATCTCAGGCCTGCCACACCGTTTACCAGGCTGCTTCCTCCTCTGACGGGGGCCCAGCACACGCCCCAGGAGACTTGGCAGCCGCCCCCAGGGCTCTAGCCTCTGGAACTCGTCCGTTGGAAGGGGCCTGGCCCAGGTGCCAGGTTCGGCTGGTCGGCCAGCCTCCTTTGGAGAAAGCAGGCAAGCCGAGCCAGGCTTGCAGTGGCCCTGGCGTGACACCTGCCACCTCAGGCAGAGGGCCTCCCGCGTGCCCTCCATGGCGGGTTTCTCCCCGGAGCCGTGGCCTGGGCACTAGGAAGGCCGGGCCTCCCCGACTCCCGGGAGGAGGGGCTAGCCCAGTTGCGCCCTGGCCCCCAAACCCTCTGGTGCCATCTGCCTGTCTCGGCACTTCTGACTCCACAGAGCCTTTCCTACATCTGGGCTGCCTGCCGTGGCAACGTGCAGGCGTTCGGTGAGGCCATGGTTTTGTCTTTCCAGGAAAAAATGAGCCCCTGGCCGAAGCAGCAGGCCCAGGCAGAGCCTTGAGCTTGAAGCCCAGTAGGTCTGTGGCCCTCAGGGCCAGAGCCATGCTTTCAAGGCAGGGAAGCGGCCTGCAAGCTGAGTGGGAGTGGGGGAGGGGAGGGAGACAGCTGAAGCCTAGTCCAGAAGGGCGGCGATGGAAGAGCTGCAGCTGGGTCAGAGCCTGGAGGGAGGGCGGGGCCTTCACTGAGGACCCCCCCCCCCCGAGGCCAGCCCTAGGCCCCTGCGGTCACGCATGCGCCCTTGGCCTGTGCGGTGTGTGGGGGGTTGAACCCAAGCCCGCAGGGCTCCCGGAGCGGCCAGAGAAAGAAGGGCCCATGGAGAGGTAGGCGAGGTGGGCAGGGGGCGCCACCTTACTCTCCTCAGCTCCCTGAGGGAGAGAGAGAGAGACAGAGACAGAGAGAGAGATCCCTGACCTCTGAGTCTCTGCCTCCACCGCTGGCTGGTGCCAACTCACGCGCCATCCCACTTCCAGCCATCACCCCCAAGCCTGCCTTGGGGCCCGTCTCACCACAGAGAGGCCGGTTGGTTCCTGCTCACCTCTGTGCTGTCCCTTCCGGACCTGACCCCAGTGCAGGGGATAAGCTTCAGACAAGTCTTTCCATGTCCCTCTGCATGACAATAGACTTCCTCCCCTCTCCCATTCCACAGGCCCACCCGGGACATCCACCTTTGTCATTAGCTCAGGAGAGGATGCAAGATGAGAATCTCTGCTATTGTGTGGGGAGACTCAGTTTCCCGGGTTTCCCCCATGGACACATGTTCTTCAGCTGGGTCTGATTTTCTCCAGACAAGCTGTCTTGGGAAGGATTTGGCCAGCCCTAAGAACCTGAAGGGAAAGGGCGGAGGGGGGTTCTCTCTCTGCCCCCGACAGCCCCGAGCTGGATCGGTCCCTCAGACCTGGCCAGGGGCAGCCCATCCCCCGGCGCCCTTCCCCGGGGCATCCAAGGGCAGGCTCGGCGCCAGCCCCACCCCGCTCGCCACTGCCCGACCATCGTCCTCCCTCGGGGGGCCTGGGCAGGACAGGGACCCGGCTGTGGGTGGCCTCCAGATCTCAGGCCTGCCACACCGTTTACCAGGCTGCTTCCTCCTCTGACGGGGGCCCAGCACACGCCCCAGGAGACTTGGCAGCCGCCCCCAGGGCTCTAGCCTCTGGAACTCGTCCGTTGGAAGGGGCCTGGCCCAGGTGCCAGGTTCGGCTGGTCGGCCAGCCTCCTTTGGAGAAAGCAGGCAAGCCGAGCCAGGCTTGCAGTGGCCCTGGCGTGACACCTGCCACCTCAGGCAGAGGGCCTCCCGCGTGCCCTCCATGGCGGGTTTCTCCCCGGAGCCGTGGCCTGGGCACTAGGAAGGCCGGGCCTCCCCGACTCCCGGGAGGAGGGGCTAGCCCAGTTGCGCCCTGGCCCCCAAACCCTCTGGTGCCATCTGCCTGTCTCGGCACTTCTGACTCCACAGAGCCTTTCCTACATCTGGGCTGCCTGCCGTGGCAACGTGCAGGCGTTCGGTGAGGCCATGGTTTTGTCTTTCCAGGAAAAAATGAGCCCCTGGCCGAAGCAGCAGGCCCAGGCAGAGCCTTGAGCTTGAAGCCCAGTAGGTCTGTGGCCCTCAGGGCCAGAGCCATGCTTTCAAGGCAGGGAAGCGGCCTGCAAGCTGAGTGGGAGTGGGGGAGGGGAGGGAGACAGCTGAAGCCGAGTCCAGAAGGGCGGCGATGGAAGAGCTGCAGCTGGGTCAGAGCCTGGAGGGAGGGCGGGGCCTTCACTGAGGACCCCCCCCCCCCCCCGAGGCCAGCCCTAGGCCCCTGCGGTCACGCATGCGCCCTTGGCCTGTGCGGTGTGTGGGGGGTTGAACCCAAGCCCGCAGGGCTCCCGGAGCGGCCAGAGAAAGAAGGGCCCATGGAGAGGTAGGCGAGGTGGGCAGGGGGCGCCACCTTACTCTCCTCAGCTCCCTGAGGGAGAGAGAGAGAGACAGAGACAGAGAGAGAGATCCCTGACCTCTGAGTCTCTGCCTCCACCGCTGGCTGGTGCCAACTCACGCGCCATCCCACTTCCAGCCATCACCCCCAAGCCTGCCTTGGGGCCCGTCTCACCACAGAGAGGCCGGTTGGTTCCTGCTCACCTCTGTGCTGTCCCTTCCGGACCTGACCCCAGTGCAGGGGATAAGCTTCAGACAAGTCTTTCCATGTCCCTCTGCATGACAATAGACTTCCTCCCCTCTCCCATTCCACAGGCCCACCCGGGACATCCACCTTTGTCATTAGCTCAGGAGAGGATGCAAGATGAGAATCTCTGCTATTGTGTGGGGAGACTCAGTTTCCCGGGTTTCCCCCATGGACACATGTTCTTCAGCTGGGTCTGATTTTCTCCAGACAAGCTGTCTTGGGAAGGATTTGGCCAGCCCTAAGAACCTGAAGGGAAAGGGCGGAGGGGGGTTCTCTCTCTGCCCCCGACAGCCCCGAGCTGGATCGGTCCCTCAGACCTGGCCAGGGGCAGCCCATCCCCCGGCGCCCTTCCCCGGGGCATCCAAGGGCAGGCTCGGCGCCAGCCCCACCCCGCTCGCCACTGCCCGACCATCGTCCTCCCTCGGGGGGCCTGGGCAGGACAGGGACCCGGCTGTGGGTGGCCTCCAGATCTCAGGCCTGCCACACCGTTTACCAGGCTGCTTCCTCCTCTGACGGGGGCCCAGCACACGCCCCAGGAGACTTGGCAGCCGCCCCCAGGGCTCTAGCCTCTGGAACTCGTCCCCTTGGAAGGGGCCTGGCCCAGGTGCCAGGTTCGGCTGGTCGGCCAGCCTCCTTTGGAGAAAGCAGGCAAGCCGAGCCAGGCTTGCAGTGGCCCTGGCGTGACACCTGCCACCTCAGGCAGAGGGCCTCCCGCGTGCCCTCCATGGCGGGTTTCTCCCCGGAGCCGTGGCCTGGGCACTAGGAAGGCCGGGCCTCCCCGACTCCCGGGAGGAGGGGCTAGCCCAGTTGCGCCCTGGCCCCCAAACCCTCTGGTGCCATCTGCCTGTCTCGGCACTTCTGACTCCACAGAGCCTTTCCTACATCTGGGCTGCCTGCCGTGGCAACGTGCAGGCGTTCGGTGAGGCCATGGTTTTGTCTTTCCAGGAAAAAATGAGCCCCTGGCCGAAGCAGCAGGCCCAGGCAGAGCCTTGAGCTTGAAGCCCAGTAGGTCTGTGGCCCTCAGGGCCAGAGCCATGCTTTCAAGGCAGGGAAGCGGCCTGCAAGCTGAGTGGGAGTGGGGGAGGGGAGGGAGACAGCTAAAGCCGAGTCCAGAAGGGCGGCGATGGAAGAGCTGCAACTGGGTCAGAGCCTGGAGGGAGGGCGGGGCCTTCACTGAGGACCCCCCCCCCACGAGGCCAGCCCTAGGCCCCAGCGGTCACGCATGCGCCCTTGGCCTGTGCGGTGTGTGGGGGGTTGAACCCAAGCCCGCAGGGCTCCCGGAGCGGCCAGAGAAAGAAGGGCCCATGGAGAGGTAGGCGAGGTGGGCAGGGGGCGCCACCTTACTCTCCTCAGCTCCCTGAGGGAGAGAGAGAGAGACAGAGACAGAGAGAGAGATCCCTGACCTCTGAGTCTCTGCCTCCACCGCTGGCTGGTGCCAACTCACGCGCCATCCCACTTCCAGCCATCACCCCCAAGCCTGCCTTGGGGCCCGCCTCACCACAGAGAGGCCGGTTGGTTCCTGCTCACCTCTGTGCTGTCCCTTCCGGACCTGACCCCAGTGCAGGGGATAAGCTTCAGACAAGTCTTTCCATGTCCCTCTGCATGACAATAGACTTCCTCCCCTCTCCCATTCCACAGGCCCACCCGGGACATCCACCTTTGTCATTAGCTCAGGAGAGGATGCAAGATGAGAATCTCTGCTATTGTGTGGGGAGACTCAGTTTCCCGGGTTTCCCCCATGGACACATGTTCTTCAGCTGGGTCTGATTTTCTCCAGACAAGCTGTCTTGGGAAGGATTTGGCCAGCCCTAAGAACCTGAAGGGAAAGGGCGGAGGGGGGTTCTCTCTCTGCCCCCGACAGCCCCGAGCTGGATCGGTCCCTCAGACCTGGCCAGGGGCAGCCCATCCCCCGGCGCCCTTCCCCGGGGCATCCAAGGGCAGGCTCGGCGCCAGCCCCACCCCGCTCGCCACTGCCCGACCATCGTCCTCCCTCGAGGGGCCTGGGCAGGACAGGGACCCGGCTGTGGGAGGCCTCCAGATCTCAGGCCTGGCACACCGTTTACCAGGCTGCTTCCTCCTCTGACGGGGGCCCAGCACACGCCCCAGGAGACTTGGCAGCCGCCCCCAGGGCTCTATCCTCTGGAACTCGTCCCCTTGGTAGGGGCTGGCCCAGGTGCCAGGTTCGGCTGGTCGGCCAGCCTCCTTTGGAGAAAGCAGGCAAGCCGAGCCAGGCTTGCAGTGGCCCTGGCGTGACACCTGCCACCTCAGGCAGAGGGCCTCCCGCGTGCCCTCCTTGGCGGGTTTCTCCCCGGAGCCGTGGCCTGGGCACAAGGAAGGCCGGGCCTCCCCGACTCCCGGGAGGAGGGGCTAGCCCAGTTGCGCCCTGGCCCCCAAACCCTCTGGTGCCATCTGCCTGTCTCGGCACTTCTGACTCCACAGAGCCTTTCCTACATCTGGGCTGCCTGCCGTGGCAAAGTGCAGGCGTGGGGTGAGGCCATGGTTTTGTCTTTCCAGGAAAAAATGAGCCCCTGGCCGAAGCAGCAGGCCCAGGCAGAGCCTTGAGCTTGAAGCCCAGTAGGTCTGTGGCCCTCAGGGCCAGAGCCATGCTTTCAAGGCAGGGATGCGGCCTGCAAGCTGAGTGGGAGTGGGGGAGGGGAGGGAGACAGCTGAAGCCCAGTCCAGAAGGGCGGCGATGGAAGAGCTGCAGCTGGGTCAGAGCCTGGAGGGAGGGCGGGGCCTTCACTGAGGACCCCCCCCCCCACCGAGGCCAGCCCTAGGCCCAGGCGGTCGCGCATGTGCCCTTGGCCTGTGCGGTGTGTGGGGGGTTGAACCCAAGCCCGCAGGGCTCCCGGAGCGGCCAGAGAAAGTAGGGCCCATGGAGAGGTAGGCGAGGTGGGCAGGGGGCGCCATCTTACTCTGCTCAGCTCCCTGAGGGAGAGAGAGAGAGACAGAGACAGAGAGAGAGATCCCTGACCTCTGAGTCTATGCCTCCAACGCTGGCTGGTGCCAACTCACGCGCCATCCCACTTCCAGCCATCACCCCCACGCCTGCCCCGGGGCCCGCCTCACCACAGACAGGCCGGTTGGTTCCTGCTCACCTCTGTGCTGTCCCTTCCCGACCTGACCCCAGTGCAGGGGATAAGCTTCAGACAAGTCTTTCCATGTCCCTCTGCATGACAATAGACTTCCTCCCCTCTCCCATTCCACAGGCCCACCCGGGACATCCACCTTTGTCATTAGCTCAGGAGAGGATGCAAGATGAGAATCTCTGCTATTGTGTGGGGAGACTCAGTTTCCCGGGTTTCCCCCATGGACACATGTTCTTCAGCTGGGTCTGATTTTCTCCAGACAAGCTGTCTTGGGAAGGATTTGGCCAGCCCTAAGAACCTGAAGGGAAAGGGTGGAGGGGGGTTCTCTCTCTGCCCCCGACAGCCCTGAGCTGGATCGGTCCCTCAGACCTGGCCAGGGGCAGCCCATCCCCCGGCGCCCTTCCCCGGGGCATCCAAGGGCAGGCTCGGCGCCAGCCCCACCCCGCTCGCCACTGCCTGACCATCGTCCTCCCTCGGGGGGCCTGGGCAGGACAGGGACCCGGCTGTGGGAGGCCTCCAGATCTCAGGCCTGGCACACCCGTTTACCAGGCTGCTTCCTCCTCTGACGGGGGCCCAGCACACGCCCCAGGAGACTTGGCAGCCGCCCCCAGGGCTCTATCCTCTGGAACTCGTCCCCTTGGTAGGGCCTGGCCCAGGTGCCAGGTTCGGCTGGTCGGCCAGCCTCCTTTGGAGAAAGCAGGCAAGCCGAGCCAGGCTTGCAGTGGCCCTGGCGTGACACCTGCCACCTCAGGCAGAGGGCCTCCCGCGTGCCCTCCATGGCGGGTTTCTCCCCGGAGCCGTGGCCTGGGCACTAGGAAGGCCGGGCCTCCCCGACTCCCGGGAGGAGGGGCTAGCCCAGTTGCGCCCTGGCCCCCAAACCCTCTGGTGCCATCTGCCTGTCTCGGCACTTCTGACTCCACAGAGCCTTTCCTACATCTGGGGTGCCTGCCGTGGCAACGTGCAGGCGTGGGGTGAGGCCATGGTTTTGTCTTTCCAGGAAAAAATGAGCCCCTGGCCGAAGCAGCAGGCCCAGGCAGAGCCTTGAGCTTGAAGCCCAGTAGGTCTGTGGCCCTCAGGGCCAGAGCCATGCTTTCAAGGCAGGGAAGCGGCCTGCAAGCTGAGTGGGAGTGGGGGAGGGGAGGGAGACAGCTGAAGCCGAGTCCAGAAGGGCTGCGATGGAAGAGCTGCAGCTGGGTCAGAGCCTGGAGGGAGGGCGGGGCCTTCAATGAGGACCCCCCCCCCCCCGAGGCCAGCCCTAGGCCCCGGCGGTCACGCATGCGCCCTTGGCCTGTGCGGTGTGTGGGGGGTTGAACCCAAGCCCGCAGGGCTCCCGGAGCGGCCAGAGAAAGAAGGGCCCATGGAGAGGTAGGCGAGGTGGGCAGGGGGCGCCACCTTACTCTCCTCAGCTCCCTGAGGGAGAGAGAGAGAGACAGAGACAGAGAGAGAGATCCCTGACCTCTGAGTCTCTGCCTCCACCGCTGGCTGGTGCCAACTCACGCGCCATCCCACTTCCAGCCATCACCCCCACGCCTGCCCCGGGGCCAGCCCCACCACAGACAGGCCGGTTGGTTCCTGCTCACCTCTGTGCCGTCCCTTCCCGACCTGACCCCAGTGCAGGGGATAAGCTTCAGACAAGTCTTTCCATGTCCCTCTGCATGACAATAGACTTCCTCCCCTCTCCCATTCCACAGGCCCACCCGGGACATCCACCTTTGTCATTAGCTCAGGAGAGGATGCAAGATGAGAATCTCTGCTATTGTGTGGGGAGACTCAGTTTCCCGGGTTTCCCCCATGGACACATGTTCTTCAGCTGGGTCTGATTTTCTCCAGACAAGCTGTCTTGGGAAGGATTTGGCCAGCCCTAAGAACCTGAAGGGAAAGGGCGGAGGGGGGTTCTCTCTCTGCCCCCGACAGCCCCGAGCTGGGTCGGTCCCTCAGACCTGGCCAGGGGCAGCCCATCCCCCGGCGCCCTTCCCCGGGGCATCCAAGGGCAGGCTCGGCGCCAGCCCCACCCCGCTCGCCACTGCCCGACCATCGTCCTCCCTCGGGGGGCCTGGGCAGGACAGGGACCCGGCTGTGGGAGGCCTCCAGATCTCAGGCCTGGCACACCGTTTACCAGGCTGCTTCCTCCTCTGACGGGGGCCCAGCACACGCCCCAGGAGACTTGGCAGCCGCCCCCAGGGCTCTAGCCTCTGGAACTCGTCCCCTTGGAAGGGGCCTGGCCCAGGTGCCAGGTTCGGCTGGTCGGCCAGCCTCCTTTGGAGAAAGCAGGCAAGCCGAGCCAGGCTTGCAGTGGCCCTGGCGTGACACCTGCCACCTCAGGCAGAGGGCCTCCCGCGTGCCCTCCATGGCGGGTTTCTCCCCGGAGCCGTGGCCTGGGCACTAGGAAGGCCGGGCCTCCCCGACTCCCGGGAGGAGGGGCTAGCCCAGTTGCGCCCTGGCCCCCAAACCCTCTGGTGCCATCTGCCTGTCTCGGCACTTCTGACTCCACAGAGCCTTTCCTACATCTGGGCTGCCTGCCGTGGCAAAGTGCAGGCGTGGGGTGAGGCCATGGTTTTGTCTTTCCAGGAAAAAATGAGCCCCTGGCCGAAGCAGCAGGCCCAGGCAGAGCCTTGAGCTTGAAGCCCAGTAGGTCTGTGGCCCTCAGGGCCAGAGCCATGCTTTCAAGGGAGGGAAGCGGCCTGCAAGCTGAGTGGGAGTGGGGGAGGGGAGGGAGACAGCTGAAGCCGAGTCCAGAAGGGCAGCGATGGAAGAGCTGCAGCTGGGTCAGAGCCTGGAGGGAGGGCGGGGCCTCACTGAGGACCCCCCCCCCCAGGCCAGCCCTAAGCCCCGGCGGTCACGCATGCGCCCTTGGCCTGTGCGGTGTGTGGGGGGTTGAACCCAAGCCCGCAGGGCTCCTGGAGCGGCCAGAGAAAGAAGGGCCCATGGAGAGGTAGGCGAGGTGGGCAGGGGGCGCCACCTTACTCTCCTCAGCTCCCTGAGGGAGAGAGAGAGAGACAGAGACAGAGAGAGAGATCCCTGACCTCTGAGTCTCTGCCTCCACCGCTGGCTGGTGCCAACTCACGCGCCATCCCACTTCCATCCATCACCCCCTCGCCTGCCCCGGGGCCCGCCTCACCACAGACAGGCCGGTTGGTTCCTGCTCACCTCTGTGCCGTCCCTTCCCGACCTGATCCCAGTGCAGGGAATAAGCTTCAGACAAGTCTTTCCATGTCCCTCTGCATGACAATAGACTTCCTCCCCTCTCCCATTCCACAGGCCCACCCGGGACATCCACCTTTGTCATTAGCTCAGGAGAGGATGCAAGATGAGAATCTCTGCTATTGTGTGGGGAGACTCAGTTTCCCGGGTTTCCCCCATGGACACATGTTCTTCAGCTGGGTCTGATTTTCTCCAGACAAGCTGTCTTGGGAAGGATTTGGCCAGCCCTAAGAACCTGAAGGGAAAGGGTGGAGGGGGGTTCTCTCTCTGCCCCCGACAGCCCCGAGCTGGATCAGTCCCTCAGACCTGGCCAGGGGCAGCCCATCCCCCGGCGCCCTTCCCCGGGGCATCCAAGGGCAGGCTCGGCGCCAGCCCCACCCCGCTCGGCACTGCCCGACCATCGTCCTCCCTCGGGGGGCCTGGGCAGGACAGGGACCCGGCTGTGGGAGGCCTCCAGATCTCAGGCCTGGCACACCGTTTACCAGGCTGCTTCCTCCTCTGACGGGGGCCCAGCACACGCCCCAGGAGACTTGGCAGACGCCCCCAGGGCTCTAGCCTCTGGAACTCGTCCCCTTGGAAGGGGCCTGGCCCAGGTGCCAGGTTCGGCTGGTCGGCCAGCCTCCTTTGGAGAAAGCAGGCAAGCCGAGCCAGGCTTGCAGTGGCCCTGGCGTGACACCTGCCACCTCAGGCAGAGGGCCTCCCGCGTGCCCTCCATGGCGGGTTTCTCCCCGGAACCGTGGCCTGGGCACTAGGAAGGCCGGGCCTCCCCGACTCCCGGGAGGAGGGGCTAGCCCAGTTGCGCCCAGGCCCCCAAACCCTCTGGTGCCATCTGCCTGTCTCGGCACTTCTGACTCCACAGAGCCTTTCCTACATCTGGGGTGCCTGCCGTGGAAACGTGCAGGCGTGGGGTGAGGCCATGGTTTTGTCTTTCCAGGAAAAAATGAGCCCCTGGCCGAAGCAGCAGGCCCAGGCAGAGCCTTGAGCTTGAAGCCCAGTAGGTCTGTGGCCCTCAGGGCCAGAGCCATGCTTTCAAGGCAGGGAAGCGGCCTGCAAGCTGAGTGGGAGTGGGGGAGGGGAGGGAGACAGCTGAAGCCGAGTCCAGGAGGGCGGCGATGGAAGAGCTGCAGCTGGGTCAGAGCCTGGAGGGAGGGCGGGGCCTTCACTGAGGACCCCCCCCCCCCCCGAGTCCAGCCCTAGGCCCCGGCGGTCACGCATGCGCCCTTGGCCTGTGCGGTGTGTGGGGGGTTGAACCCACGCCCGCAGGGCTCCCGGAGCGGCCAGAGAAAGAAGGGCCCATGGAGAGGTAGGCGAGGTGGGCAGGGGGCGCCACCTTACTCTCCTCAGCTCCCTGAGGGAGAGAGAGAGAGACAGAGACAGAGAGAGAGATCCCTGACCTCTGAGTCTCTGCCTCCACCGCTGGCTGGTGCCAACTCACGCGCCATCCCACTTCCAGCCATCACCCCCACGCCTGCCCCGGGGCCAGCCCCACCACAGACAGGCCGGTTGGTTCCTGCTCACCTCTGTGCCGTCCCTTCCCGACCTGACCCCAGTGCAGGGGATAAGCTTCAGACAAGTCTTTCCATGTCCCTCTGCATGACAATAGACTTCCTCCCCTCTCCCATTCCACAGGCCCACCCGGGACATCCACCTTTGTCATTAGCTCAGGAGAGGATGCAAGATGAGAATCTCTGCTATTGTGTGGGGAGACTCAATTTGCCGGGTTTCCCACATGGACACATGTTCTTCAGCTGGGTCTGATTTTCTCCAGACAAGCTGTCTTGGGAAGGATTTGGCCAGCCCTAAGAACCTGAAGGGAAAGGGCGGAGGGGGGTTCTCTCTCTGCCCCCGACAGCCCCGAGCTGGGTCGGTCCCTCAGACCTGGCCAGGGGCAGCCCATCCCCCGGCGCCCTTCCCCGGGGCATCCAAGGGCAGGCTCGGCGCCAGCCCCACCCCGCTCCCCACTGCCCGACCATCGTCCTCCCTCGGGGGGCCTGGGCAGGACAGGGACCCGGCTGTGGGAGGCCTCCAGATCTCAGGCCTGGCACACCGTTTACCAGGCTGCTTCCTCCTCTGACGGGGGCCCAGCACACGCCCCAGGAGACTTGGCAGCCGCCCCCAGGGCTCTATCCTCTGGAACTCGTCCCCTTGGAAGGGGCCTGGCCCAGGTGCCAGGTTCGGCTGGTCGGCCAGCCTCCTTTGGAGAAAGCAGGCAAGCCGAGCCAGGCTTGCAGTGGCCCTGGCGTGACACCTGCCACCTCAGGCAGAGGGCCTCCCGCGTGCCCTCCATGGCGGGTTTCTCCCCGGAGCCGTGGCCTGGGCACTAGGAAGGCCGGGCCTCCCCGACTCCCGGGAGGAGGGGCTAGCCCAGTTGCGCCCTGGCCCCCAAACCCTCTGGTGCCATCTGCCTGTCTCGGCACTTCTGACTCCACAGAGCCTTTCCTACATCTGGGCTGCCTGCCGTGGCAAAGTGCAGGCGTGGGGTGAGGCCATGGTTTTGTCTTTCCAGGAAAAAATGAGCCCCTGGCCGAAGCAGCAGGCCCAGGCAGAGCCTTGAGCTTGAAGCCCAGTAGGTCTGTGGCCCTCAGGGCCAGAGCCATGCTTTCAAGGCAGGGAAGCGGCCTGCAAGCTGAGTGGGAGTGGGGGAGGGGAGGGAGACAGCTGAAGCCGAGTCCAGAAGGGCGGCTATGGAAGAGCTGCAGCTGGGTCAGAGCCTGGAGGGAGGGCGGGGCCTTCACTGAGGACCCCCCCCCCCCCGAGGCCAGCCCTAGGCCCCGGCGGTCACGCATGCGCCCTTGGCCTGTGCGGTGTGTGGGGGGTTGAACCCAAGCCCGCAGGGCTCCCGGAGCGGCCAGAGAAAGAAGGGCCCATGGAGAGGTAGGCGAGGTGGGCAGGGGGCGCCACCTTACTCTCCTCAGCTCCCTGAGGGAGAGAGAGAGAGACAGAGACAGAGAGAGAGATCCCTGACCTCTGAGTCTCTGCCTCCACCGCTGGCTGGTGCCAACTCACGCGCCATCCCACTTCCAGCCATCACCCCCACGCCTGCCCCGGGGCCAGCCCCACCACAGACAGGCCGGTTGGTTCCTGCTCACCTCTGTGCGGTCCCTTCCCGACCTGACCCCAGTGCAGGGGATAAGCTTCAGACAAGTCTTTCCATGTCCCTCTGCATGACAATAGACTTCCTCCCCTCTCCCATTCCACAGGCCCACCAGGGACATCCACCTTTGTCATTAGCTCAGGAGAGGATGCAAGAAGAGAATCTCTGCTATTGTGTGGGGAGACTCAGTTTCCCGGGTTTCCCCCATGGACACATGTTCTTCAGCTGGGTCTGATTTTCTCCAGACAAGCTGTCTTGGGAAGGATTTGGCCAGCCCTAAGAACCTGAAGGGAAAGGGCGGAGGGGGGTTCTCTCTCTGCCCCCGACAGCCCCGAGCTGGGTCGGTCCCTCAGACCTGGCCAGGGGCAGCCCATCCCCCGGCGCCCTTCCCCGGGGCATCCAAGGGCAGGCTCGGCGCCAGCCCCACCCCGCTCGCCACTGCCCGACCATCGTCCTCCCTCGGGGGGCCTGGGCAGGACAGGGACCCGGCTGTGGGAGGCCTCCAGATCTCAGGCCTGGCACACCGTTTACCAGGCTGCTTCCTCCTCTGACGGGGGCCCAGCACACGCCCCAGGAGACTTGGCAGCCGCCCCCAGGGCTCTATCCTCTGGAACTCGTCCCCTTGGTAGGGGCTGGCCCAGGTGCCAGGTTCGGCTGGTCGGCCAGCCTCCTTTGGAGAAAGCAGGCAAGCCGAGCCAGGCTTGCAGTGGCCCTGGCGTGACACCTGCCACCTCAGGCAGAGGGCCTTCCGCGTGCCCTCCTTGGCGGGTTTCTCCCCGGAGCCGTGGCCCGGGCACTAGGAAGGCCAGCCCTCCCTGACTCCCGGGAGGAGGGGCTAGCCCAGTTGCGCCCTGGCCCCCAAACCCTCTGGTGTCATCTGCCTGTCTCGGCACTTCTGACTCCACAGAGCCTTTCCTACATCTGGGCTGCCTGCCGTGGCAAAGTGCAGGCGTGGGGTGAGGCCATGGTTTTGTCTTTCCAGGAAAAAATGAGCCCCTGGCCGAAGCAGCAGGCCCAGGCAGAGCCTTGAGCTTGAAGCCCAGTAGGTCTGTGGCCCTCAGGGCCAGAGCCATGCTTTCAAGGCAGGGAAGCGGCCTGCAAGCTGAGTGGGAGTGGGGGAGGGGAGGGAGACAGCTGAAGCCGAGTCCAGAAGGGCGGCGATGGAAGAGCTGCAGCTGGGTCAGAGCCTGGAGGGAGGGCGGGGCCTTCACTGAGGACCCCCCCCCCCCGAGGCCAGCCCTAGGCCCCGGCGGTCACGCATGCGCCCTTGGCCTGTGCGGTGTGTGGGGGCTTGAACCCAAGCCCGCAGGGCTCCCGGAGCGGCCAGAGAAAGAAGGGCCCATGGAGAGGTAGGCGAGGTGGGCAGGGGGCGCCACCTTACTCTCCTCAGCTCCCTGAGGGAGAGAGAGAGAGACAGAGACAGAGAGAGAGATCCCTGACCTCTGAGTCTCTGCCTCCACCGCTGGCTGGTGCCAACTCACGCGCCATCCCACTTCCAGCCATCACCCCCACGCCTGCCCCGGGGCCAGCCCCACCACAGACAGGCCGGTTGGTTCCTGCTCACCTCTGTGCCGTCCCTTCCCGACCTGACCCCAGTGCATGGGATAAGCTTCAGACAAGTCTTTCCATGTCCCTCTGCATGACAATAGACTTCCTCCCCTCTCCCATTCCACAGGCCCACCCGGGACATCCACCTTTGTCATTAGCTCAGGAGAGGATGCAAGATGAGAATCTCTGCTATTGTGTGGGGAGACTCAGTTTCCCGGGTTTCCCCCATGGACACATGTTCTTCAGCTGGGTCTGATTTTCTCCAGACAAGCTGTCTTGGGAAGGATTTGGCCAGCCCTAAGAACCTGAAGGGAAAGGGCGGAGGGGGGTTCTCTCTCTGCCCCCGACAGCCCCGAGCTGGGTCGGTCCCTCAGACCTGGCCAGGGGCAGCCCATCCCCCGGCGCCCTTCCCCGGGGCATCCAAGGGCAGGCTCGGCGCCAGCCCCACCCCGCTCCCCACTGCCCGACCATCGTCCTCCCTCGGGGGGCCTGGGCAGGACAGGGACCCGGCTGTGGGAGGCCTCCAGATCTCAGGCCTGGCACACCGTTTACCAGGCTGCTTCCTCCTCTGACGGGGGCCCAGCACACGCCCCAGGAGACTTGGCAGCCGCCCCCAGGGCTCTATCCTCTGGAACTCGTCCCCTTGGAAGGGGCCTGGCCCAGGTGCCAGGTTCGGCTGGTCGGCCAGCCTCCTTTGGAGAAAGCAGGCAAGCCGAGCCAGGCTTGCAGTGGCCCTGGCGTGACACCTGCCACCTCAGGCAGAGGGCCTCCCGCGTGCCCTCCATGGCGGGTTTCTCCCCGGAGCCGTGGCCTGGGCACTAGGAAGGCCGGGCCTCCCCGACTCCCGGGAGGAGGGGCTAGCCCAGTTGCGCCCTGGCCCCCAAACCCTCTGGTGCCATCTGCCTGTCTCGGCACTTCTGACTCCACAGAGCCTTTCCTACATCTGGGCTGCCTGCCGTGGCAAAGTGCAGGCGTGGGGTGAGGCCATGGTTTTGTCTTTCCAGGAAAAAATGAGCCCCTGGCCGAAGCAGCAGGCCCAGGCAGAGCCTTGAGCTTGAAGCCCAGTAGGTCTGTGGCCCTCAGGGCCAGAGCCATGCTTTCAAGGCAGGGAAGCGGCCTGCAAGCTGAGTGGGAGTGGGGGAGGGGAGGGAGACAGCTGAAGCCCAGTCCAGAAGGGCGGCGATGGAAGAGCTGCAGCTGGGTCAGAGCCTGGAGGGAGGGCGGTGCCTTCAATGAGGACCCCCCCCCCCACCGAGGCCAGCCGTAGGCCCCTGCGGTCACGCATGCGCCCTTGGCCTGTGCGGTGTGTGGGGGGTTGAACCCACGCCCGCAGGGCTCCCGGAGCGGCCAGAGAGAGAAGGGCACATGGAGAGGTAGGCGAGGTGGGCAGGGGGCGCCACCTTACTCTCCTCAGCTCCCTGAGGGAGAGAGAGAGAGACAGAGACAGAGAGAGAGATCCCTGACCTCTGAGTCTCTGCCTCCACCGCTGGCTGGTGCCAACTCACGCGCCATCCCACTTCCAGCCATCACCCCCACGCCTGCCTTGGGGCCAGCCCCACCACAGACAGGCCGGTTGGTTCCTGCTCACCTCTGTGCCGTCCCTTCCCGACCTGACCCCAGTGCAGGGGATAAGCTTCAGACAAGTCTTTCCATGTCCCTCTTCATGACAATAGACTTCCTCCCCTCTCCCATTCCATAGGCCCACCCGGGACATCCACCTTTGTCATTAGCTCAGGAGAGGATGCAAGATGAGAATCTCTGCTATTGTGTGGGGAGACTCAGTTTCCCGGGTTTCCCCCATGGACACATGTTCTTCAGCTGGGTCTGAATTTCTCCAGACAAGCTGTCTTGGGAAGGATTTGGCCAGCCCTAAGAACCTGAAGGGAAAGGGCGGAGGGGGGTTCTCTCTCTGCCCCCGACAGCCCCGAGCTGGGTCGGTCCCTCAGACCTGGCCAGGGGCATCCCATCCCCCGGCGCCCTTCCCCGGGGCATCCAAGGGCAGGCTCGGCGCCAGCCCCACCCCGCTCGCCACTGCCCGACCATCGTCCTCCCTCGGGGGGCCTGGGCAGGACAGGGACCCGGCTGTGGGAGGCCTCCAGATCTCAGGCCTGGCACACGGTTTACCAGGCTGCTTCCTCCTCTGACGGGGGCCCAGCACACGCCCCAGGAGACTTGGCAGCCACACCCAGGGCTCTATCCTCTGGAACTCGTCCCCTTGGAAGGGGCCTGGCCCAGGTGCCAGGTTCGGCTGGTCGGCCAGCCTCCTTTGGAGAAAGCAGGCAAGCCGAGCCAGGCTTGCAGTGGCCCTGGCGTGACACCTGCCACCTCAGGCAGAGGGCCTCCCGCGTGCCCTCCATGGCGGGTTTCTCCCCGGAGCCGTGGCCTGGGCACTAGGAAGGCCGGGCCTCCCCGACTCCCGGGAGGAGGGGCTAGCCCAGTTGCGCCCTGGCCCCCAAACCCTCTGGTGCCATCTGCCTGTCTCGGCACTTCTGACTCCACAGAGCCTTTCCTACATCTGGGCTGCCTGCCGTGGCAAAGTGCAGGCGTGGGGTGAGGCCATGGTTTTGTCTTTCCAGGAAAAAATGAGCCCCTGGCCGAAGCAGCAGGCCCAGGCAGAGCCTTGAGCTTGAAGCCCAGTAGGTCTGTGGCCCTCAGGGCCAGAGCCATGCTTTCAAGGCAGGGAAGCGGCCTGCAAGCTGAGTGGGAGTGGGGGAGGGGAGGGAGACAGCTGAAGCCGAGTCCAGAAGGGCGGCGATGGAAGAGCTGCAGCTGGGTCAGAGCCTGGAGGGAGGGCGGGGCCTTCACTGAGGACCCCCCACCCCGAGGCCAGCCCTAGGCCCCGGTGTTCACGCATGCGCCCTTGGCCTGTGCGGTGTGTGGGGGGTTGAACCCAAGCCCGCAGGGCTCCCGGAGCGGCCAGAGAAAGAAGGGCCCATGGAGAGGTAGGCGAGGTGGGCAGGGGGCGCCACCTTACTCTCCTCAGCTCCCTGAGGGAGAGAGAGAGAGACAGAGACAGAGAGAGAGATCCCTGACCTCTGAGTCTCTGCCTTCACCGCTGGCTGGTGCCAACTCACGCGCCATCCCACTTCCAGCCATCACCCCCACGCCTGCCCCGGGGCCAGCCCCACCACAGAGAGGCCGGTTGGTTCCTGCTCACCTCTGTGCGGTCCCTTCCCGACCTGACCCCAGTGCAGGGGATAAGCTTCAGACAAGTCTTTCCATGTCCCTCTGCATGACAATAGACTTCCTCCCCTCTCCCATTCCACAGGCCCACCCACCCGGGACATCCACCTTTGTCATTAGCTCAGGAGAGGATGCAAGATGAGAATCTCTGCTATTGTGTGGGGAGACTCAGTTTCCCGGGTTTCCCCCATGGACACATGTTCTTCAGCTGGGTCTGATTTTCTCCAGACAAGCTGTCTTGGGAAGGATTTGGCCAGCCCTAAGAACCTGAAGGGAAAGGGCGGAGGGGGGTTCTCTCTCTGCCCCCGACAGCCCCGAGCTGGGTCGGTCCCTCAGACCTGGCCAGGGGCAGCCCATCCCCCGGCGCCCTTCCCCGGGGCATCCAAGGGCAGGCTCGGCGCCAGCCCCACCCCCGCTCGCCACTGCCCGACCATCGTCCTCCCTCGGGGGGCCTGGGCAGGACAGGGACCCGGCTGTGGGAGGCCTCCAGATCTCAGGCCTGGCACACCGTTTACCAGGCTGCTTCCTCCTCTGACGGGGGCCCAGCACACGCCCCAGGAGACTTGGCAGCCACACCCAGGGCTCTATCCTCTGGAACTCGTCCCCTTGGAAGGGGCCTGGCCCAGGTGCCAGGTTCGGCTGGTCGGCCAGCCTCCTTTGGAGAAAGCAGGCAAGCCGAGCCAGGCTTGCAGTGGCCCTGGCGTGACACCTGCCACCTCAGGCAGAGGGCCTCCCGCGTGCCCTCCATGGCGGGTTTCTCCCCGGAGCCGTGGCCTGGGCACTAGGAAGGCCGGGCCTCCCCGACTCCCGGGAGGAGGGGCTAGCCCAGTTGCGCCCTGGCCCCCAAACCCTCTGGTGCCATCTGCCTGTCTCGGCACTTCTGACTCCACAGAGCCTTTCCTACATCTGGGCTGCCTGCCGTGGCAAAGTGCAGGCGTGGGGTGAGGCCATGGTTTTGTCTTTCCAGGAAAAAATGAGCCCCTGGCCGAAGCAGCAGGCCCAGGCAGAGCCTTGAGCTTGAAGCCCAGTAGGTCTGTGGCCCTCAGGGCCAGAGCCATGCTTTCAAGGCAGGGAAGCGGCCTGCAAGCTGAGTGGGAGTGGGGGAGGGGAGGGAGACAGCTGAAGCCGAGTCCAGAAGGGCGGCGATGGAAGAGCTGCAGCTGGGTCAGAGCCTGGAGGGAGGGCGGTGCCTTCAATGAGGACCCCCCCCCCACCGAGGCCAGCCGTAGGCCCCTGCGGTCACGCATGCGCCCTTGGCCTGTGCGGTGTGTGGGGGGTTGAACCCACGCCCGCAGGGCTCCCGGAGCGGCCAGAGAGAGAAGGGCACATGGAGAGGTAGGCGAGGTGGGCAGGGGGCGCCACCTTACTCTCCTCAGCTCCCTGAGGGAGAGAGAGAGAGACAGAGACAGAGAGAGAGATCCCTGACCTCTGAGTCTCTGCCTCCACCGCTGGCTGGTGCCAACTCACGCGCCATCCCACTCCCAGCCATCACCCCCACGCCTGCCTTGGGGCCAGCCCCACCACAGACAGGCCGGTTGGTTCCTGCTCACCTCTGTGCCGTCCCTTCCCGACCTGACCCCAGTGCAGGGGATAAGCTTCAGACAAGTCTTTCCATGTCCCTCTTCATGACAATAGACTTCCTCCCCTCTCCCATTCCATAGGCCCACCCGGGACATCCACCTTTGTCATTAGCTCAGGAGAGGATGCAAGATGAGAATCTCTGCTATTGTGTGGGGAGACTCAGTTTCCCGGGTTTCCCCCATGGACACATGTTCTTCAGCTGGGTCTGAATTTCTCCAGACAAGCTGTCTTGGGAAGGATTTGGCCAGCCCTAAGAACCTGAAGGGAAAGGGCGGAGGGGGGTTCTCTCTCTGCCCCCGACAGCCCCGAGCTGGGTCGGTCCCTCAGACCTGGCCAGGGGCATCCCATCCCCCGGCGCCCTTCCCCGGGGCATCCAAGGGCAGGCTCGGCGCCAGCCCCACCCCGCTCGCCACTGCCCGACCATCGTCCTCCCTCGGGGGGCCTGGGCAGGACAGGGACCCGGCTGTGGGAGGCCTCCAGATCTCAGGCCTGGCACACGGTTTACCAGGCTGCTTCCTCCTCTGACGGGGGCCCAGCACACGCCCCAGGAGACTTGGCAGCCACACCCAGGGCTCTATCCTCTGGAACTCGTCCCCTTGGAAGGGGCCTGGCCCAGGTGCCAGGTTCGGCTGGTCGGCCAGCCTCCTTTGGAGAAAGCAGGCAAGCCGAGCCAGGCTTGCAGTGGCCCTGGCGTGACACCTGCCACCTCAGGCAGAGGGCCTCCCGCGTGCCCTCCATGGCGGGTTTCTCCCCGGAGCCGTGGCCTGGGCACTAGGAAGGCCGGGCCTCCCCGACTCCCGGGAGGAGGGGCTAGCCCAGTTGCGCCCTGGCCCCCAAACCCTCTGGTGCCATCTGCCTGTCTCGGCACTTCTGACTCCACAGAGCCTTTCCTACATCTGGGCTGCCTGCCGTGGCAAAGTGCAGGCGTGGGGTGAGGCCATGGTTTTGTCTTTCCAGGAAAAAATGAGCCCCTGGCCGAAGCAGCAGGCCCAGGCACAGCCTTGAGCTTGAAGCCCAGTAGGTCTGTGGCCCTCAGGGCCAGAGCCATGCTTTCAAGGCAGGGAAGCGGCCTGCAAGCTGAGTGGGAGTGGGGGAGGGGAGGGAGACAGCTGAAGCCGAGTCCAGAAGGGCGGCGATGGAAGAGCTGCAGCTGGGTCAGAGCCTGGAGGGAGGGCGGGGCCTTCACTGAGGACCCCCCACCCCGAGGCCAGCCCTAGGCCCCGGTGTTCACGCATGCGCCCTTGGCCTGTGCGGTGTGTGGGGGGTTGAACCCAAGCCCGCAGGGCTCCCGGAGCGGCCAGAGAAAGAAGGGCCCATGGAGAGGTAGGCGAGGTGGGCAGGGGGCGCCACCTTACTCTCCTCAGCTCCCTGAGGGAGAGAGAGAGAGACAGAGACAGAGAGAGAGATCCCTGACCTCTGAGTCTCTGCCTTCACCGCTGGCTGGTGCCAACTCACGCGCCATCCCACTTCCAGCCATCACCCCCACGCCTGCCCCGGGGCCAGCCCCACCACAGAGAGGCCGGTTGGTTCCTGCTCACCTCTGTGCGGTCCCTTCCCGACCTGACCCCAGTGCAGGGGATAAGCTTCAGACAAGTCTTTCCATGTCCCTCTGCATGACAATAGACTTCCTCCCCTCTCCCATTCCACAGGCCCACCCACCCGGGACATCCACCTTTGTCATTAGCTCAGGAGAGGATGCAAGATGAGAATCTCTGCTATTGTGTGGGGAGACTCAGTTTCGCGGGTTTCCCCCATGGACACATGTTCTTCAGCTGGGTCTGATTTTCTCCAGACAAGCTGTCTTGGGAAGGATTTGGCCAGCCCTAAGAACCTGAAGGGAAAGGGCGGAGGGGGGTTCTCTCTCTGCCCCCGACAGCCCCGAGCTGGGTCGGTCCCTCAGACCTGGCCAGGGGCAGCCCATCCCCTGGCGCCCTTCCCCGGGGCATCCAAGGGCAGGCTCGGCGTCAGCCGCACCCCGCTCGCCACTGCCCGACCATCGTCCTCCCTCGGGGGGCCTGGGCAGGACAGGGACCCGGCTGTGGGAGGCCTCCAGATCTCAGGCCTGGCACACGGTTTACCAGGCTGCTTCCTCCTCTGACGGGGGCCCAGCACACGCCCCAGGAGACTTGGCAGCCGCCCCCAGGGCTCTATCCTCTGGAACTCGTCCCCTTGGAAGGGGCCTGGCCCAGGTGCCAGGTTCGGCTGGTCGGCCAGCCTCCTTTGGAGAAAGCAGGCAAGCCGAGCCAGGCTTGCAGTGGCCCTGGCGTGACACCTGCCACCTCAGGCAGAGGGCCTCCCGCGTGCCCTCCATGGCGGGTTTCTCCCCGGAGCCGTGGCCTGGGCACTAGGAAGGCCGGGCCTCCCCGACTCCCGGGAGGAGGGGCTAGCCCAGTTGCGCCCTGGCCCCCAAACCCTCTGGTGCCATCTGCCTGTCTGGGCACTTCTGAATCCACAGAGCCTTTCCTACATCTGGGTTGCCTGCCGTGGCAAAGTGCAGGCGTGGGGTGAGGCCATGGTTTTGTCTTTCCAGGAAAAAATGAGCCCCTGGCCGAAGCAGCAGGCCCAGGCAGAGCCTTGAGCTTGAAGCCCAGTAGGTCTGTGGCCCTCAGGGCCAGAGCCATGCTTTCAAGGCAGGGAAGCGGCCTGCAAGCTGAGTGGGAGTGGGGGAGGGGAGGGAGACAGCTGAAGCCGAGTCCAGAAGGGCAGCGATGGAAGAGCTGCAGCTGGGTCAGAGCCTGGAGGGAGGGCGGGGCCTTCACTGAGGACCACCACCCCCCCCCCCGAGGCCAGCCCTAGGCCCCGGGGGTCACGCATGCGCCCTTGGCCTGTGCGGTGTGTGGGGGGTTGAACCCAAGCCCGCAGGGCTCCCTGAGCGGCCAGAGAAAGAAGGGCCCATGGAGAGGTAGGCGAGGTGGGCAGGGGGCGCCACCTTACTCTCCTCAGCTCCCTGAGGGAGAGAGAGAGAGACAGAGACAGAGAGAGAGATCCCTGACCTCTGAGTCTCTGCCTTCACCGCTGGCTGGTGCCAACTCACGCGCCATCCCACTTCCAGCCATCACCCCCACGCCTGCCCCGGGGCCAGCCCCACCACAGAGAGGCCGGTTGGTTCCTGCTCACCTCTGTGCGGTCCCTTCCCGACCTGACCCCAGTGCAGGGGATAAGCTTCAGACAAGTCTTTCCATGTCCCTCTGCATGACAATAGACTTCCTCCCCTCTCCCATTCCACAGGCCCACCCACCCGGGACATCCACCTTTGTCATTAGCTCAGGAGAGGATGTAAGATGAGAATCTCTGCTATTGTGTGGGGAGACTCAGTTTCCCGGGTTTCCCCCATGGACACATGTTCTTCAGCTGGGTCTGATTTTCTCCAGACAAGCTGTCTTGGGAAGGATTTGGCCAGCCCTAAGAACCTGAAGGGAAAGGGCGGAGGGGGGTTCTCTCTCTGCCCCCGACAGCCCCGAGCTGGGTCGGTCCCTCAGACCTGGCCAGGGGCAGCCCATCCCCCGGCGCCCTTCCCCGGGGCATCCAAGGGCAGGCTCGGCGTCAGCCGCACCCCGCTCGCCACTGCCCGACCATCGTCCTCCCTCGGGGGGCCTGGGCAGGACACGGACCCGGCTGTGGGAGGCCTCCAGATCTCAGGCCTGGCACACCGTTTACCAGGCTGCTTCCTCCTCTGACGGGGGCCCAGCACACGCCCCAGGAGACTTGGCAGCCGCCCCCAGGGCTCTATCCTCTGGAACTCGTCCCCTTGGAAGGGGCCTGGCCCAGGTGCCAGGTTCGGCTGGTCGGCCAGCCTCCTTTGGAGAAAGCAGGCAAGCCGAGCCAGGCTTGCAGTGGCCCTGGCGTGACACCTGCCACCTCAGGCAGAGGGCCTCCCGCGTGCCCTCCATGGCGGGTTTCTCCCCGGAGCCGTGGCCTGGGCACTAGGAAGGCCGGGCCTCCCCGACTCCCGGGAGGAGGGGCTAGCCCAGTTGCGACCTGGCCCCCAAACCCTCTGGTGCCATCTGCCTGTCTGGGCACTTCTGACTCCACAGAGCCTTTCCTACATCTGGGCTGCCTGCCGTGGCAAAGTGCAGGCGTGGGGTGAGGCCATGGTTTTGTCTTTCCAGGAAAAAATGAGCCCCTGGCCGAAGCAGCAGGCCCAGGCAGAGCCTTGAGCTTGAAGCCCAGTAGGTCTGTGGCCCTCAGGGCCAGAGCCATGCTTTCAAGGCAGGGAAGCGGCCTGCAAGCTGAGTGGGAGTGGGGGAGGGGAGGGAGACAGCTGAAGCCAAGTCCAGAAGGGCGGCGATGGAAGAGCTGCAGCTGGGTCAGAGCCTGGAGGGAGGGCGGGGCCTTCACTGAGGACCACCACCCCCCCCCCCCGAGGCCAGCCCTAGGCCCCGGGGGTCACGCATGCGCCCTTGGCCTGTGCGGTGTGTGGGGGGTTGAACCCAAGCACGCAGGGCTCCCGGAGCGGACAGAGAAAGAAGGGCCCATGGAGAGGTAGGCGAGGTGGGCAGGGGGCGCCACCTTACTCTCCTCAGCTCCCTGAGGGAGAGAGAGAGAGACAGAGACAGAGAGAGAGATCCCTGACCTCAGAGTCTCTGCCTCCACCGCTGGCTGGTGCCAACTCACGCGCCATCCCACTCCCAGCCATCACCCCCACGCCTGCCCCGGGGCCAGCCCCACCACAGACAGGCCGGTTGGTTCCTGCTGACCTCTGTGCCATCCCTTCCCGACCTGACCCCAGTGCAGGGGATAAGCTTCAGACAAGTCTTTCCATGTCCCTCTGCATGAGAATAGACTTCCTCCCGTCTCCCATTCCACAGGCCCACCCGGGACATCCACCTTTGTCATTAGCTCAGGAGAGGATGCAAGATGAGAATCTCTGCTATTGTGTGGGGAGACTCATTTTCCCGGGTTTCCCCCATGGACACATGTTCTTCAGCTGGGTCTGATTTTCTCCAGACAAGCTGTCTTGGGAAGGATTTGGCCAGCCCTAAGAACCTGAAGGGAAAGGGCGGAGGGGGGTTCTCTCTCTGCCCCCGACAGCCCCGAGCTGGGTCGGTCCCTCAGACCTGGCCAGGGGCAGCCCATCCCCCGGCGCCCTTCCCCGGGGCGTCCAAGGGCAGGCTCGGCGCCAGCCGCACCACGCTCGCCACTGCCCGACCATCGTCCTCCCTCGGGGGGCCTGGGCAGGACAGGGACCCGGCTGTGGGAGGCCTCCAGATCTCAGGCCTGGCACACCGTTTACCAGGCTGCTTCCTCCTCTGACGGGGGCCCAGCACACGCCCCAGGAGACTTGGCAGCCGCCCCCAGGGCTCTATCCTCTGGAACTCGTCCCCTTGGAAGGGGCCTGGCCCAGGTGCCAGGTTCGGCTGGTCGGCCAGCCTCCTTTGGAGAAAGCAGGCAAGCCGAGCCAGGCTTGCAGTGGCCCTGGCGTGACACCTGCCACCTCAGGCAGAGGGCCTCCCGCGTGCCCTCCATGGCGGGTTTCTCCCCGGAGCCGTGGCCTGGGCACTAGGAAGGCCGGGCCTCCCCGACTCCCGGGAGGAGGGGCTAGCCCTGTTGCGCCCTGGCCCCCAAACCCTCTGGTGCCATCTGCCTGTCTCGGCACTTCTGAATCCACAGAGCCTTTCCTACATCTGGGCTGCCTGCCGTGGCAAAGTGCAGGCGTGGGGTGAGGCCATGGTTTTGTCTTTCCAGGAAAAAATGAGCCCCTGGCCGAAGCAGCAGGCCCAGGCAGAGCCTTGAGCTTGAAGCCCAGTAGGTCTGTGGCCCTCAGGGCCAGAGCCATGCTTTCAAGGCAGGGAAGCGGCCTGCAAGCTGAGTGGGAGTGGGGGAGGGGAGGGAGACAGCTGAAGCCGAGTCCAGAAGGGCGGCGATGGAAGAGCTGCAGCTGGGTCAGAGCCTGGAGGGAGGGCGGGGCCTTCACTGAGGACCACCACCCCCCCCCCGAGGCCAGCCCTAGGCCCCGGGGGTCACGCATGCGCCCTTGGCCTGTGCGGTGTGTGGGGGGTTGAACCCAAGCCCGCAGGGCTCCCGGAGCGGACAGAGAAAGAAGGGCCCATGGAGAGGTAGGCGAGGTGGGCAGGGGGCGCCACCTTACTCTCCTCAGCTCCCTGAGGGAGAGAGAGAGAGACAGAGACAGAGAGAGAGATCCCTGACCTCAGAGTCTCTGCCTCCACCGCTGGCTGGTGCCAACTCACGCGCCATCCCACTCCCAGCCATCACCCCCACGCCTGCCCCGGGGCCAGCCCCACCACAGACAGGCCGGTTGGTTCCTGCTGACCTCTGTGCCATCCCTTCCCGACCTGACCCCAGTGCAGGGGATAAGCTTCAGACAAGTCTTTCCATGTCCCTCTGCATGAGAATAGACTTCCTCCCGTCTCCCATTCCACAGGCCCACCCGGGACATCCACCTTTGTCATTAGCTCAGGAGAGGATGCAAGATGAGAATCTCTGCTATTGTGTGGGGAGACTCATTTTCCCGGGTTTCCCCCATGGACACATGTTCTTCAGCTGGGTCTGATTTTCTCCAGACAAGCTGTCTTGGGAAGGATTTGGCCAGCCCTAAGAACCTGAAGGGAAAGGGCGGAGGGGGGTTCTCTCTCTGCCCCCGACAGCCCCGAGCTGGGTCGGTCCCTCAGACCTGGCCAGGGGCAGCCCATCCCCCGGCGCCCTTCCCCGGGGCATCCAAGGGCAGGCTCGGCACCAGCCCCACCCCGCTCGCCACTGCCCGACCATCGTCCTCCCTCGGGGGGCCTGGGCAGGACAGGGACCCGGGTGTGGGAGGCCTCCAGATCTCAGGCCTGGCACACCGTTTACCAGGCTGCTTCCTCCTCTGACGGGGGCCCAGCACACGCCCCAGGAGACTTGGCAGCCGCCCCCAGGGCTCTATCCTCTGGAACTCGTCCCCTTGGAAGGGGCCTGGCCCAGGTGCCAGGTTCGGCTGGTCGGCCAGCCTCCTTTGGAGAAAGCAGGCAAGCCGATCCAGGCTTGCATTGGCCCTGGCGTGACACCTGCCACCTCAGGCAGAGGGCCTCCCGCGTGCCCTCCATGGCGGGTTTCTCCCCGGAGCCGTGGCCTGGGCAATAGGAAGGCCGGGCCTCCCCGACTCCCGGGAGGAGGGGCTAGCCCAGTTGCGCCCTGGCCCCCAAACCCTCTGGTGCCATCTGCCTGTCTCGGCACTTCTGACTCCACAGAGCTTTTCCTACATCTGGGCTGCCTGCCGTGGCAAAGTGCAGGCATGGGGTGAGGCCATGGTTTTGTCTTTCCAGGAGAAAATGAGCCCCTGGCCGAAGCAGCAGGCCCAGGCAGAGCCTTGAGCTTGAAGCCCAGTAGGTCTGTGGCCCTCAGGGCCAGAGCCATGCTTTCAAGGCAGGGAAGCGGCCTGCAAGCTGAGTGGGAGTGGGGGAGGGGAGGGAGACAGCTGAAGCCGAGTCCAGAAGGGCGGCGATGGAAGAGCTGCAGCTGGGTCAGAGCCTGGAGGGAGGGCGGGGCCTTCACTGAGGACCCCACCCCCCCGAGGCCAGCCCTAGGCCCCTGCGGTCACGCATGCGCCCTTGGCCTGTGCGGTGTGTGGGGGGTTGAACCCAAGCCCGCAGGGCTCCCGGAGCGGACAGAGAAAGAAGGGCCCATGGAGAGGTAGGCGAGGTGGGCAGGGGGCGCCACCTTACTCTCCTCAGCTACCTGAGGGAGAGAGAGAGAGACAGAGACAGAGAGAGAGATCCCTGACCTCTGAGTCTCTGCCTCCACCGCTGGCTGGTGCCAACTCATGCGCCATCCCACTTCCAGCCATCACCCCCATGCCTGCCCCGGGGCCAGCCCCACCACAGACAGGCCGGTTGGTTCCTGCTCACCTCTGTGCCGTCCATTCACGACCTGACCCCAGTGCAGGGGACAAGCTTCAGACAAGTCTTTCCATGTCCCTCTGCATGACAATAGACTTCCTCCCCTCTCCCATTCCACAGGCCCACCCGGGACATCCACCTTTGTCATTAGCTCAGGAGAGGATGCAAGATGAGAATCTCTGCTATTGTGTGGGGAGACTCAGTTTCCCGGGTTTCCCCCATGGACACATGTTCTTCAGCTGGGTCTGATTTTCTCCAGACAAGCTGTCTTGGGAAGGATTTGGCCAGCCCTAAGAACCTGAAGGGAAAGGGCGGAGGGGGGTTCTCTCTCTGCCCCCGACAGCCCCGAGCTGGGTCGGTCCCTCAGACCTGGCCAGGGGCAGCCCATCCCCCGGCGCCCTTCCCCGGGGCATCCAAGGGCAGGCTCGGCGCCAGCCCCACCCCGCTCGCCACTGCCCGACCATCGTCCTCCCTCGGGGGGCCTGGGCAGGACAGGGACCCGGCTGTGGGAGGCCTCCAGATCTCAGGCCTGGCACACGGTTTACCAGGCTGCTTCCTCCTCTGACGGGGGCCCAGCAAACGCCCCAGGAGACTTGGCAGCCGCCCCCAGGGCTCTATCCTCTGGAACTCGGACCCTTGGAAGGGGCCTGGCCCAGGTGCCAGGTTTGGCTGGTCGGCCAGCCTCCTTTGGAGAAAGCAGGCAAGCCGAGCCAGGCTTGCAGTGGCCCTGGCGTGACACCTGCCACCTCAGGCAGAGGGCCTCCCGCGTGCCCTCCATGGCGGGTTTCTCCCCGGAGCCGTGGCCTGGGCACTAGGAAGGCCGGGCCTCCCCGACTCCCGGGAGGAGGGGCTAGCCCAGTTGCGCCCTGGCCCCCAAACCCTCTGGTGCCATCAGCCTGTCTCGGCACTTCTGACTCCACAGAGCCTTTCCTACATCTGGGCTGCCTGCCGTGGCAAAGTGCAGGCGTGGGGTGAGGCCATGGTTTTGTCTTTCCAGGAAAAAATGAGCCCCTGGCCGAAGCAGCAGGCCCAGGCAGAGCCTTGAGCTTGAAGCCCAGTAGGTCTGTGGCCCTCAGGGCCAGAGCCATGCTTTCAAGGCAGGGAAGCGGCCTGCAAGCTGAGTGGGAGTGGGGGAGGGGAGGGAGACAGCTGAAGCCGAGTCCAGAAGGGCGGCGATGGAAGAGCTGCAGCTGGGTCAGAGCCTGGAGGGAGGGCGGGGCCTTCACTGAGGAACCCCCCTCCCGAGGCCAGCCCTAGGCCCCGGGGGTCACGCATGCGCCCTTGGCCTGTGCGGTGTGTGGGGGGTTGAACCCAAGCCCGCAGGGCTCCCGGAGCGGACAGAGAAAGAAGGGCCCATGGAGAGGTAGGCGAGGTGGGCAGGGGGCGCCACCTTACTCTCCTCAGCTCCCTGAGGGAGAGAGAGAGAGACAGAGACAGAGAGAGAGATCCCTGACCTCTGAGTCTCTGCCTCCACCGCTGGCTGGTGCCAACTCACGCGCCATCCCACTTCCAGCCATCACCCCCACGCCTGCCCCGGGGCCAGCCCCACCACAGACAGGCCGGTTGGTTCCTGCTCACCTCTGTGCCGTCCCTTCCCGACCTGACCCCAGTGCAGGGGATAAGCTTCAGACAAGTCTTTCCATGTCCCTCTGCATGACAATAGACTTCCTCCCCTCTCCCATTCCACAGGCCCACCCGGGACATCCACCTTTGTCATTAGCTCAGGAGAGGATGCAAGATGAGAATCTCTGCTATTGTGTGGGGAGACTCAGTTTCCCGGGTTTCCCCCATGGACACATGTTCTTCAGCTGGGTCTGATTTTCTCCAGACAAGCTGTCTTGGGAAGGATTTGGCCAGCCCTAAGAACCTGACGGGAAAGGGCGGAGGGGGGTTCTCTCTCTGCCCCCGACAGCCCCGAGCTGGGTCGGTCCCTCAGACCTGGCCAGGGGCAGCCCATCCCCCGGCGCCCTTCCCAGGGGCATCCAAGGGCAGGCTCGGCGCCAGCCCCACCCCGCTCGCCACTGCCCGACCATCGTCCTCCCTCGGGGGGGCCTGGGCAGGACAGGGACCCGGCTGTGGGAGGCCTCCAGATCTCAGGCCTGGCACACCGTTTACCAGGCTGCTTCCTCCTCTGACGGGGGCCCAGCACACGCCCCAGGAGACTTGGCAGCCGCCCCCAGGGCTCTATCCTCTGGAACTCGTCCCCTTGGAAGGGGCCTGGCCCAGGTGCCAGGTTCGGCTGGTCGGCCAGCCTCCTTTGGAGAAAGCAGGCAAGCCGAGCCAGGCTTGCAGTGGCCCTGGCGTGACACCTGCCACCTCAGGCAGAGGGCCTCCCGCGTGCCCTCCATGGCAGGTTTCTCCCCGGAGCCGTGGCCTGGGCACTAGGAAGGCCGGGCCTCCCCGACTCCCGGGAGGAGGGGCTAGCCCAGTTGCGCCCTGGCCCCCAAACCCTCTGGTGCCATCTGCCTGTCTCGGCACTTCTGACTCCACAGAGCCTTTCCTACATCTGGGCTGCCTGCCGTGGCAAAGTGCAGGCGTGGGGTGAGGCCATGGTTTTGTCTTTCCAGGAAAAAATGAGCCCCTGGCCGAAGCAGCAGGCCCAGGCAGAGCCTTGAGCTTGAAGCCCAGTAGGTCTGTGGCCCTCAGGGCCAGAGCCATGCTTTCAAGGCAGGGAAGCGGCCTGCAAGCTGAGTGGGAGTGGGGGAGGGGAGGGAGACAGCTGAAGCCGAGTCCAGAAGGGCGGCGATGGAAGAGCTGCAGCTGGGTCAGAGCCTGGAGGGAGGGCGGGGCCTTCACTGAGGACCCCCCCCCCCCCCGAGGCCAGCCCTAGGCCCCGGCGGTCACGCATGCGCCCTTGGCCTGTGCGGTGTGTGGGGGGTTGAACCCAAGCCCGCACTGCTCCCGGAGCGGCCAGAGAAAGAAGGGCCCATGGAGAGGTAGGCGAGGTGGGCAGGGGGCGCCACCTTACTCTCCTCAGCTCCCTGAGGGAGAGAGAGAGAGACAGAGACAGAGAGAGAGATCCCTGACCTCTGAGTCTCTGCCTCCACCGCTGGCTGGTGCCAACTCACGCGCCATCCCACTTCCAGCCATCACCCCCACACCTGCCTCGGGGCCAGCCCCACCACAGACAGGCCGGTTGGTTCCTGCTCACCTCTGTGCCGTCCCTTCCCGACCTGACCCCAGTGCAGGGGATAAGCTTCAGACAAGTCTTTCCATGTCCCTCTGCATGACAATAGACTTCCTCCCCTCTCCCATTCCACAGGCCCACCCAGGACATCCACCTTTGTCATTAGCTCAGGAGAGGATGCAAGATGAGAATCTCTGCTATTGTGTGGGGAGACTCAGTTTCCCGGGTTTCCCCCATGGACACATGTTCTTCAGCTGGGTCTGATTTTCTCCAGACAAGCTGTCTTGGGAAGGATTTGTCCAGCCCTAAGAACCTGAAGGGAAATGGCGGAGGGGGGGTTCTCTCTCTGCCCCCGACAGCCCCGAGCTGGGTCGGTCCCTCAGACCTGGCCAGGGGCATCCCATCCCCCGGCGCCCTTCCCTGGGGCATCCAAGGGCAGGCTCGGCGCCAGCCCCACCCCGCTCGCCACTGCCCGACCATCGTCCTCCCTCGGGGGGCCTGGGCAGGACAGGGACCCGGCTGTGGGAGGCCTCCAGATCTCAGGCCTGGCACACCGTTTACCAGGCTGCTTCCTCCTCTGACGGGGGCCCAGCACACGCCCCAGGAGACTTGGCAGCCGCCCCCAGGGCTCTAGCCTCTGGAACTCGTCCCCTTGGAAGGGGCCTGGCCCAGGTGCCAGGTTCGGCTGGTCGGCCAGCCTCCTTTGGAGAAAGCAGGCAAGCCGAGCCAGGCTTGCAGTGGCCCTGGCGTGACACCTGCCACCTCAGGCAGAGGGCCTCCCGCGTGCCCTCCATGGCGGGTTTCTCCCCGGAGCCGTGGCCTGGGCACTAGGAAGGCCGGGCCTCCCCGACTCCCGGGAGGAGGGGCTAGCCCAGTTGCGCCCTGGCCCCCAAACCCTCTGGTGCCATCTGCCTGTCTCGGCACTTCTGACTCCACAGAGCCTTTCCTACATCTGGGCTGCCTGCCGTGGCAAAGTGCAGGCGTGGGGTGAGGCCATGGTTTTGTCTTTCCAGGAAAAAATGAGCCCCTGGCCGAAGCAGCAGGCCAAGGCAGAGCCTTGAGCTTGAAGCCCAGTAGGTCTGTGGCCCTCAGGGCCAGAGCCATGCTTTCAAGGCAGGGAAGCGGCCTGCAAGCTGAGTGGGAGTGGGGGAGGGGAGGGAGACAGCTGAAGCCGAGTCCAGAAGGGCGGCGATGGAAGAGCTGCAGCTGGGTCAGAGCCTGGAGGGAGGGCGGGGCCTTCACTGAGGACCCCCCCCCCCGAGGCCAGCCCTAGGTCCAGGCGGTCGCGCATGTGCCCTTGGCCTGTGCGGTGTGTGGGGGGTTGAACCCAAGCCCGCAGGGCTCCTGGAGCGGCCAGAGAAAGAAGGGCCCATGGAGAGGTAGGCGAGGTGGGCAGGGGGCGCCACCTTACTCTCCTCAGCTCCCTGAGGGAGAGAGAGAGAGACAGAGACAGAGAGAGAGATCCCTGACCTCTGAGTCTCTGCCTCCACCGCTGGCTGGTGCCAACTCACGCGCCATCCCACTTCCAGCCATCACCCCCACGCCTGCCCTGGGGCCAGCCCCACCACAGACAGGCTGGTTGGTTCCTGCTCACCTCTGTGCCTTCCCTTCCCGACCTGACCCCAGTGCAGGGGATAAGCTTCAGACAAGTCTTTCCATGTCCCTCTGCATGACAATAGACTTCCTCCCCTCTCCCATTCCACAGGCCCACCCGGGACATCCACCTTTGTCATTAGCTCAGGAGAGGATGCAAGATGAGAATCTCTGCTATTGTGTGGGGAGACTCAGTTTCCTGGGTTTCCCCCATGGACACATGTTCTTCAGCTGGGTCTGATTTTCTCCAGACAAGCTGTCTTGGGAAGGATTTGTCCAGCCCTAAGAACCTGAAGGGAAAGGGCGGAGGGGGGTTCTCTCTCTGCCCCCGACAGCCCCGAGCTGGGTCGGTCCCTCAGACCTGGCCAGGGGCAGCCCATCCCCCGGCGCCCTTCCCCGGGGCATCCAAGGGCAGGCTCGGCGCCAGCCCCACCCCGCTCGCCACTGCCCGACCATCGTCCTCCCTCGGGGGGCCTGGGCAGGACAGGGACCCGGCTGTGGGAGGCCTCCAGATCTCAGGCCTGGCACACCGTTTACCAGGCTGCTTCCTCCTCTGACGGGGGCCCAGCACACGCCCCAGGAGACTTGGCAGCCGCCCCCAGGGCTCTATCCTCTGGAACTCGTCCCCTTGGAAGGGGCCTGGCCCAGGTGCCAGGTTCGGCTGGTCGGCCAGCCTCCTTTGGAGAAAGCAGGCAAGCCGAGCCAGGCTTGCAGTGGCCCTGGCGTGACACCTGCCACCTCAGGCAGAGGGCCTCCCGCGTGCCCTCCATGGCGGGTTTCTCCCCGGAGCCGTGGCCTGGGCACTAGGAAGGCCGGGCCTCCCCGACTCCCGGGAGGAGGGGCTAGCCCAGTTGCGCCTTGGCCCCCAAACCCTCTGGTGCCATCTGCCTGTCTCGGCACTTCTGACTCCACAGAGCCTTTCCTACATCTGGGCTGCCTGCCGTGGCAAAGTGCAGGCATGGGGTGAGGCCATGGTTTTGTCTTTCCAGGAAAAAATGAGCCCCTGGCCGTAGCAGCAGGCCCAGGCAGAGCCTTGAGCTTGAAGCCCAGTAGGTCTGTGGCCCTCAGGGCCAGAGCCATGCTTTCAAGGCAGGGAAGCGGCCTGCAAGCTGAGTGGGAGTGGGGGAGGGGAGGGAGACAGCTGAAGCCGAGTCCAGAAGGGCGGCGATGGAAGAGCTGCAGCTGGGTCAGAGCCTGGAGGGAGGGCGGGGGCTTCAGTTAGGACCCCCCCCCCGAGGCCAGCCCTAGGCCCCGGCGGTCACGCATGCGCCCTTGGCCTGTGCGGTGTGTGGGGGGTTGAACCCAAGCCCGCAGGGCTCCCGGAGCGGCCAGAGAAAGAAGGGCCCATGGAGAGGTAGGCTAGGTGGGCAGGGGACGCCACCTTACTCTCCTCAGCTCCCTGAGGGAGAGAGAGAGAGACAGAGACAGAGAGAGAGATCCCTGACCTCTGAGTCTCTGCCTCCACCGCTGGCTGGTGCCAACTCACGCGCCATCCCACTTCCAGCCATCACCCCCCACGCCTGCCCTGGGGCCAGCCCCACCACAGACAGGCCGGTTGGTTCCTGCTCACCTCTGTGCCGTCCCTTCCCGACCTGACCCCAGTGCAGGGGATAAGCTTCAGACAAGTCTTTCCATGTCCCTCTGCATGACAATAGACTTCCTCCCCTCTCCCATTCCACAGGCCCACCCGGGACATCCACCTTTGTCATTAGCTCAGGAGAGGATGCAAGATGAGAATCTCTGCTATTGTGTGGGGAGACTCAGTTTCCCGGGTTTCCCCCATGGACACATGTTCTTCAGCTGGGTCTGATTTTCTCCAGACAAGCTGTCTTGGGAAGGATTTGGCCAGCCCTAATAACCTGAAGGGAAAGGGCGGAGGGGGGTTCTCTCTCTGCCCCCGACAGCCCCGAGCTGGGTCGGTCCCTCAGACCTGGCCAGGGGCATCCCATCCCCCGGCGCCCTTCCCCGGGGCATCCAAGGGCAGGCTCGGCGCCAGCCCCACCCCGCTCGCCACTGCCCGACCATCGTCCTCCCTCGGGGGGCCTGGGCAGGACAGGGACCCGGCTGTGGGAGGCCTCCAGATCTCAGGCCTGGCACACCGTTTACCAGGCTGCTTCCTCCTCTGACGGGGGCCCAGCACACGCCCCAGGAGACTTGGCAGCCGCCCCCAGGGCTCTAGCCTCTGGAACTCGTCCCCTTGGAAGGGGCTTGGCCCAGGTGCCAGGTTCGGCTGGTCGGCCAGCCTCCTTTGGAGAAAGCAGGCAAGCCGAGCCAGGCTTGCAGTGGCCCTGGCGTGACACCTGCCACCTCAGGCAGAGGGCCTCCCGCGTGCCCTCCATGGCGGGTTTCTCCCCGGAGCCGTGGCCTGGGCACTAGGAAGGCCGGGCCTCCCCGACTCCCGGGAGGAGGGGCTAGCCCAGTTGCGCCCTGGCCCCCAAACCCTCTGGTGCCATCTGCCTGTCTCGGCACTTCTGACTCCACAGAGCCTTTCCTACATCTGGGCTGCCTGCCGTGGCAAAGTGCAGGCGTGGGGTGAGGCCATGGTTTTGTCTTTCCAGGAAAAAATGAGCCCCTGGCCGAAGCAGCAGGCCCAGGCAGAGCCTTGAGCTTGAAGCCCAGTAGGTCTGTGGCCCTCAGGGCCAGAGCCATGCTTTCAAGGCAGGGAAGCGGCCTGCAAGCTGAGTGGGAGTGGGGGAGGGGAGGGAGACAGCTGAAGCCGAGTCCAGAAGGGCGGCGATGGAAGAGCTGCAGCTGGGTCAGAGCCTGGAGGGAGGGCAGGGCCTTCACTGAGGACCCCCCCCCGAGGCCAGCCCTAAGCCCCGGCGGTCACGCATGCGCCCTTGGCCTGTGCGGTGTGTGGGGGGTTGAACCCAAGCCCGCAGGGCTCCCGGAGCGGCCAGAGAAAGAAGGGCCCATGGAGAGGTAGGCGAGGTGGGCAGGGGGCGCCACCTTACTCTCCTCAGCTCCCTGAGGGAGAGAGAGAGAGACAGAGACAGAGAGAGAGATCCCTGACCTCTGAGTCTCTGCCTCCACCGCTGGCTGGTGCCAACTCACGCGCCATCCCACTTCCAGCCATCACCCCCACGCCTGCCCTGGGGCCAGCCCCATCACAGAGAGACCGGTTGGTTCCTGCTCACCTCTGTGCCGTCCCTTCCCGACCTGACCCCAGTGCAGGGGATAAGCTTCAGACAAGTCTTTCCATGTCCCTCTGCATGACAATAGACTTCCTCCCCTCTCCCATTCCACAGGCCAACCCGGGACATCCACCTTTGTCATTAGCTCAGGAGAGGATGCAAGATGAGAATCTCTGCTATTGTGTGGGGAGACTCAGTTTCCCGGGTTTCCCCCATGGACACATGTTCTTCAGCTGGGTCTGATTTTCTCCAGTCAAGCTGTCTTGGGAAGGATTTGGCCAGCCCTAAGAACCTGAAGGGAAAGGGCGGAGGGGTTTTCTCTCTCTGCCTCCGACAGCCCCGAGCTGGGTCGGTCCCTCAGACCTGGCCAGGGGCATCCCATCCCCCGGCGCCCTTCCCCGGGGCATCCAAGGGCAGGCTCGGCGCCAGCCCCACCCCGCTCGCCACTGCCCGACCATCGTCCTCCCTCGGGGGGCCTGGGCAGGACAGGGACCCGGCTGTGGGAGGCCTCCAAATCTCAGGCCTGGCACACCGTTTACCAGGCTGCTTCCTCCTCTGACGGGGGCCCAGCACACGCCCCAGGAGACTTGGCAGCCGCCCCCAGGGCTCTAGCCTCTGGAACTCGTCCCCTTGGAAGGGGCCTGGCCCAGGTGCCAGGTTCGGCTGGTCGGCCAGCCTCCTTTGGAGAAAGCAGGCAAGCCGAGCCAGGCTTGCAGTGTCCCTGGCGTGACACCTGCCACCTCAGGCAGAGGGCCTCCCGCGTGCCCTCCATGGCGGGTTTCTCCCCGGATCCGTGGCCTGGGCACTAGGAAGGCCGGGCCTCCCCGACTCCCGGGAGGAGGGGCTAGCCCAGTTGCGCCCTGGCCCCCAAACCCTCTGGTGCCATCTGCCTGTCTCGGCACTTCTGACTCCACAGAGCCTTTCCTACATCTGGGCTGCCTGCCGTGGCAAAGTGCAGGCATGGGGTGAGGCCATGGTTTTGTCTTTCCAGGAAAAAATGAGCCCCTGGCCGAAGCAGCAGGCCCAGGCAGAGCCTTGAGCTTGAAGCCCAGTAGGTCTGTGGCCCTCAGGGCCAGAGCCATGCTTTCAAGGCAGGGAAGCGGCCTGCAAGCTGAGTGGGAGTGGGGGAGGGGAGGGAGACAGCTGAAGCCGAGTCCAGAAGGGCGGCGATGGAAGAGCTGCAGCTGGGTCAGAGCCTGGAGGGAAGACGAGGCCTTCACAGAGGACCCCCCGCCCCCGAGGCCAGCCCTAGGCCCAGGCGGTCGCGCATGCGCCCTTGGCCTGTGCGGTGTGTGGGGGGTTGAACCCAAGCCCGCAGGGCTCCTGGAGCGGCCAGAAAACAAGGGCCCATGGAGAGGTAGGCGAGGTGGGCAGGGGGCGCCACCTTACTCTCCTCAGCTCCCTGAGGGAGAGAGAGAGAGACAGAGACAGAGAGAGAGATCCCTGACCTCTGAGTCTCTGCCTCCACCGCTGGCTGGTGCCAACTCACGCGCCATCCCACTTCCAGCCATCACCCCCACGCCTGCTTCGGGGCCCGCCTCACCACAGACAGGCCGGATGGTTCCTGCTCACCTCTGTGCCGTCCCTTCCCGACCTGACCCCAGTGCAGGGGATAAGCTTCAGACAAGTCTTTCCATGTCCCAATGGATGACAATAGACTTCCTCCCCTCTCCCATTCCACAGGCCCACCCGGGACATCCACCTTTGTCATTAGCTCAGGAGAGGATGCAAGATGAGAATCTCTGCTATTGTGTGGGGAGACTCAGTTTCCCGGGTTTCCCCCATGGACACATGTTCTTCAGCTGGGTCTGATTTTCTCCAGACAAGCTGTCTTGGGAAGGATTTGGCCAGCCCTAAGAACCTGAAGGGAAAGGGCGGAGGGGGGGTTCTCTCTCTGCCCCCGACAGCCCCGAGCTGGGTCGGTCCCTCAGACCTGGCCAGGGGCAGCCCATCCCCCGGCGCACTTCGCCGGGGCATCCAAGGGCAGGCTCGGCGCCAGCCCCACCCCGCTCGCCACTGCCCGACCATCGTCCTCCCTCGGGGGGCCTGGGCAGGACAGGGACCCGGCTGTGGGAGGCCTCCAGATCTCAGGCCTGGCACACCGTTTACCAGGCTGCTTCCTCCTCTGACGGGGGCCCAGCACACGCCCCAGGAGACTTGGCAGCCGCCCCCAGGGCTCTAGCCTCTGGAACTTGTCCCCTTGGAAGGGGCCTGGCCCAGGTGCCAGGTTCGGCTGGTCGGCCAGCCTCCTTTGGAGAAAGCAGGCAAGCCGAGCCAGGCTTGCAGTGGCCCTGGCGTGACACCTGTCACCTCAGGCAGAGGGCATCCCGCGTGCCCTCCATGGAGGGTTTCTCCCCGGAGCCTTGGCCTGGGCACTAGGAAGGCCGGGCCTCCCCGACTCCCGGGAGGAGGGGCTACCCAAGTTGCGACCTGGCCCCCAAACCCTCTGGTGCCATCTGCCCGTCTCCGCACTTCTGACTCCACAGAGCCTTTCCTACATCTGGGCTGCCTGCCGTGGCAAAGTGCAGGCGTGGGGTGAGGCCATGGCTTTGTCTTTCCAGGAAAAAATGAGCCCCTGGCCGAAGCAGCAGGCCCAGGCAGAGCCTTGAGCTTGAAGCCCAGTAGGTCTGTGGCCCTCAGGGCCAGAGCCATGCTTTCAAGGCAGGGAAGCGGCCTGCAAGCTGAGTGGGAGTGGGGGAGGGAAGGGAGACAGCTGAAGCCGAGTCCAGAAGGGCGGCGATGGAAGAGCTGCAGCTGGGTCAGAGCCTGGAGGGAGGGCGGGGCCTTCACTGAGGACCCCCCCCCCGAGGCCAGCCCTGGGCCCCGGCGGTCACGCATGCGCCCTTGGCCTGTGCGGTGTGTGGGGGTTTGAACCAAAGCCCGCAGGGCTCCCGGAGCGGCCAGAGAAAGAATGGCCCATGGAGAGGTAGGCGAGGTGGGCAGGGGGCGCCACCTTACTCTCCTCAGCTCCCTGAGGGAGAGAGAGAGAGACAGAGACAGAGAGAGAGAGATCCCTGACCTCTGAGTCTCTGCCTCCACAGCTGGCTGGTGCCAACTCACACGCCATCCCACTTCCAGCCATCACACCCACTCCTGCCTCTGGGCCAGCCCAACCACAGACAGGCCGGTTGGTTCCTGCTCACCTCTGTGCCGTCCCTTCCCGACCTGACCCCAGTGCAGGGGATAAGCTTCAGACAAGTCTTTCCATGTCCCTCTGCATGACAATAGACTTCCTCCCCTCTCCCATTCCACAGGCCCACCCGGGACATCCACCTTTGTCATTAGCTCAGGAGAGGATGCAAGATGAGAATCTCTGCTATTGTGTGGGGAGACTCAGTTTCCCGGGTTTCCCCCATGGACACATGTTCTTCAGCTGGGTCTGATTTTCTCCAGACAAGCTGTCTTGGGAAGGATTTGGCCAGCCCTAAGAACCTGAAGGGAAAGGGCGGAGGGGGGTTCTCTCTCTGCCCCCGACAGCCCCGAGCTGGGTCGGTCCCTCAGACCTGGCCAGGGGCAGCCCATCCCCCGGCGCCCTTCCCCGGGGCATCCAAGGGCAGGCTCGGCGCCAGCCCCACCCCGCTCCCCACTGCCCGACCATCGTCCTCCCTCGGGGGGCCTGGGCAGGACAGGGACCCGGCTGTGGGAGGCCTCCAGATCTCAGGCCTGGCACACCGTTTACCAGGCTGCTTCCTCCTCTGACGGGGGCCCAGCACACGCCCCAGGAGACTTGGCAGCCGCCCCCAGGGCTCTATCCTCTGGAACTCGTCCCCTTGGAAGGGGCCTGGCCCAGGTGCCAGGTTCGGCTGGTCGGCCAGCCTCCTTTGGAGAAAGCAGGCAAGCCGAGCCAGGCTTGCAGTGGCCCTGGCGTGACACCTGCCACCTCAGGCAGAGGGCCTCCCGCGTGCCCTCCATGGCGGGTTTCTCCCCGGAGCCGTGGCCTGGGCACTAGGAAGGCCGGGCCTCCCCGACTCCCGGGAGGAGGGGCTAGCCCAGTTGCGCCCTGGCCCCCAAACCCTCTGGTGCCATCTGCCTGTCTCGGCACTTCTGACTCCACAGAGCCTTTCCTACATCTGGGCTGCCTGCCGTGGCAAAGTGCAGGCGTGGGGTGAGGCCATGGTTTTGTCTTTCCAGGAAAAAATGAGCCCCTGGCCGAAGCAGCAGGCCCAGGCAGAGCCTTGAGCTTGAAGCCCAGTAGGTCTGTGGCCCTCAGGGCCAGAGCCATGCTTTCAAGGCAGGGAAGCGGCCTGCAAGCTGAGTGGGAGTGGGGGAGGGGAGGGAGACAGCTGAAGCCGAGTCCAGAAGGGCGGCGATGGAAGAGCTGCAGCTGGGTCAGAGCCAGGAGGGAGGGCGGGGCCTTCACTTAGGACCCCCCCCCCCCGAGGCCAGCCCTAGGCCCCGGTGGTCACGCATGCGCCCTTGGCCTGTGCGGTGTGTGGGGGGTTGAACCCAAGCCCGCAGGGCTCCCGGAGCGGCCAGAGAAAGAAGGGCCCATGGAGAGGTAGGCGAGGTGGGCAGGGGGCGCCACCTTACTCTCCTCAGCTCCCTGAGGGAGAGAGAGAGAGACAGAGACAGAGAGAGAGATCCCTGACCTCTGAGTCTCTGCCTCCACCGCTGGCTGGTGCCAACTCACGCGCCATCCCACTTCCAGCCATCACCCCCACGCCTGCCCTGGGGCCAGCCCCACCACAGACAGACCGGTTGGTTCCTGCTCACCTCTGTGCCGTCCCTTCCCGACCTGACCCCAGTGCAGGGGATAAGCTTCAGACAAGTCTTTCCATGTCCCTCTGCATGACAATAGACTACCTCCCCTCTCCCATTCCACAGGCCCACCCGGGACATCCACCTTTGTCATTAGCTCAGGAGAGGATGCAAGATGAGAATCTCTGCTATTGTGTGGGGACACTCAGTTTCCCGGGTTTCCCCCATGGACACATGTTCTTCAGCTGGGTCTGATTTTCTCCAGACAAGCTGTCTTGGGAAGGATTTGGCCAGCCCTAAGAACCTGAAGGGAAAGGGCGGAGGGGGGTTCTCTCTCTGCCCCCGACAGCCCCGAGCTGGGTCGGTCCCTCAGACCTGGCCAGGGGCAGCCCATCCCCCGGCGCCCTTCCCCGGGGCATCCAAGGGCAGGCTCGGCGCCAACCCCACCCCGCTCGCCACTGCCCGACCATCGTCCTCCCTCGGGGGGCCTGGGCAGGACAGGGACCCGAGTGTGGGAGGCCTCCAGATCTCAGGCCTGGCACACCGTTTACCAGGCTGCTTCCTCCTCTGACGGGGGCCCAGCACACGCCCCAGGAGACTTGGCAGCCGCCCCCAGGGCTCTAGCCTCTGGAACTCGTCCCCTTGGAAGGGGCCTGGCCCAGGTGCCAGGTTCGGCTGGTCGGCCAGCCTCCTTTGGAGAAAGCAGGCAAGCCGAGCCAGGCTTGCAGTGGCCCTGGCGTGACACCTGCCACCTCAGGCAGAGGGCCTCCCGCGTGCCCTCCATGGCGGGTTTCTCCCCGGAGCCGTGGCCTGGGCACTAGGAAGGCCGGGCCTCCCCGACTCCCGGGAGGAGGGGCTAGCCCAGTTGCGCCCTGGCCCCCAAACCCTCTGGTGCCATCTGCCTGTCTCGGCACTTCTGACTCCACAGAGCCTTTCCTACATCTGGGCTGCCTGCCGTGGCAAAGTGCAGGCGTGGGGTGAGGCCATGGTTTTGTCTTTCCAGGAATAAATGAGCCCCTGGCCGAAGCAGCAGGCCCAGGCAGAGCCTTGAGCTTGAAGCCCAGTAGGTCTGTGGCCCTCAGGGCCAGAGCCATGCTTTCAAGGCAGGGAAGCGGCCTGCAAGCTGAGTGGGAGTGGGGTAGGGGAGGGAGACAGCTGAAGCCGAGTCCAGAAGGGCGGCGATGGAAGAGCTGCAGCTGGGTCAGAGCCTGGAGGGAGGGCGGGGCCTTCACTGAGGACCCCCCCCCCAGGCCAGCCCTAGGCCCCGGCGGTCACGCATGTGCCCTTGGCCTGTGCGGTGTGTGGGGGGTTGAACCCAAGCCCGCAGGGCTCCTGGAGCGGCCAGAGAAAGAATGGCCCATGGAGAGGTAGGCGAGGTGGGCAGGGGGCGCCACCTTACTCTGCTCAGCTCCCTGAGGGAGAGAGAGAGAGACAGAGACAGAGAGAGAGATCCCTGAGCTCTGAGTCTCTGCCTCCACCGCTGGCTGGTGCCAACTCACGCGCCATCCCACTTCCAGCCATCACCCCCACGCCTGCCCCGGGGCCAGCCCCACCACAGACAGGCCGGTTGGTTCCTGCTCACCTCTGTGCCGTCCCTTCCCGACCTGACCCCAGTGCAGGGGATAAGCTTCAGACAAGTCTTTCCATGTCCCTCTGCATGACAATAGACTTCCTCCCCTCTCCCATTCCACAGGCCCACCCGGGACATCCACCTTTGTCATTAGCTCAGGAGAGGATGCAAGATGAGAATCTCTGCTATTGTGTGGGGAGACTCAGTTTCCCGGGTTTCCCCCATGGACACATGTTCTTCAGCTGGGTCTGATTTTCTCCAGACAAGCTGTCTTGGGAAGGATTTGGCCAGCCCTAAGAACCTGAAGGGAAAGGGCGGAGGGGGGTTCTCTCTCTGCCCCCGACAGCCCCGAGCTGGGTCGGTCCCTCAGACCTGGCCAGGGGCAGCCCATCCCCCGGCGCCCTTCCCCGGGGCATCCAAGGGCAGGCTCGGCGCCAGCCCCACCCCGCTCGCAACTGCCCGACCATCGTCCTCCCTCGGGGGGCCTGGGCAGGACAGGGACCCGGCTGTGGGAGGCCTCCAGATCTCAGGCCTGGCACACCGTTTACCAGGCTGCTTCCTCCTCTGACGGGGGCCCAGCACACGCCCCAGGAGACTTGGCAGCCGCCCCCAGGGCTCTAGCCTCTGGAACTCGTCCCCTTGGAAGGGGCCTGGCCCAGGTGCCAGGTTCGGCTGGTCGGCCAGCCTCCTTTGGAGAAAGCAGGCAAGCCGAGCCAGGCTTGCAGTGGCCCTGGCGTGACACCTGCCACCTCAGGCAGAGGGCCTCCCACGTGCCCTCCATGGCGGGTTTCTCCCCGGAGCCGTGGCCTGGGCACTAGGAAGGCCGGGCCTCCCCGACTCCCGGGAGGAGGGGCTAGCCCAGTTGCGCCCTGACCCCCAAACCCTCTGGTGCCATCTGCCTGTCTCGGCACTTCTGACTCCACAGAGCCTTTCCTACATCTGGGCTGCCTGCCGTGGCAAAGTGCAGGCGTGGGGTGAGGCCATGGTTTTGTCTTTCCAGGAAAAAATGAGCCCCTGGCCGAAGCAGCAGGCCCAGGCAGAGCCTTGAGCTTGAAGCCCAGTAGGTCTGTGGCCCTCAGGGCCAGAGCCATGCTTTCAAGGCAGGGAAGCGGCCTGCAAGCTGAGTGGGAGTGGGGGAGGGGAGGGAGACAGCTGAAGCCGAGTCCAGAAGGGCGGCGATGGAAGAGCTGCAGCTGGGTCAGAGCCTGGAGGGAGGGCGGTGCCTTCACTGAGGACCCCTCCCCCGAGGCCAGCCCTAGGCCCCGGCGGTCACGCATGCGCCCTTGGCCTGTGCGGTGTGTGGGGGTTTGAACCAAAGCCCGCAGGGCTCCCGGAGCGGCCAGAGAAAGAATGGCCCATGGAGAGGTAGGCGAGGTGGGCAGGGGGCGCCACCTTACTCTCCTCAGCTCCCTGAGGGAGAGAGAGAGAGACAGAGACAGAGAGAGAGAGATCCCTGACCTCTGAGTCTCTGCCTCCACAGCTGGCTGGTGCCAACTCACACGCCATCCCACTTCCAGCCATCACACCCACTCCTGCCTCTGGGCCAGCCCAACCACAGACAGGCCGGTTGGTTCCTGCTCACCTCTGTGCCGTCCCTTCCCGACCTGACCCCAGTGCAGGGGATAAGCTTCAGTCAAGTCTTTCCATGTCCCTCTGCATGACAATAGACTTCCTCCCCTCTCCCATTCCACAGGCCCACCCGGGACATCCACCTTTGTCATTAGCTCAGGAGAGGATGCAAGATGAGAATCTCTGCTATTGTGTGGGGAGACTCAGTTTCCCGGGTTTCCCCCATGGACACATGTTCTTCAGCTGGGTCTGATTTTCTCCAGACAAGCTGTCTTGGGAAGGATATGGCCAGCCCTAAGAACCTGAAGGGAAAGGGCGGAGGGGGGTTCTCTCTCTGCCCCCGACAGCCCCGAGCTGGGTCGGTCCCTCAGACCTGGCCAGGGGCAGCCCATCCCCCGGCGCCCTTCCCCGGGGCATCCAAGGGCAGGCTCGGCGCCAGCCCCACCCCGCTCGCCACTGCCCGACCATCGTCCTCCCTCGGGGGGCCTGGGCAGGACAGGGACCCGGCTGTGGGAGGCCTCCAGATCTCAGGCCTGGCACACCGTTTACCAGGCTGCTTCCTCCTCTGACGGGGGCCCAGCACACGCCCCAGGAGACTTGGCAGCCGCCCCCAGGGCTCTAGCCTCTGGAACTCGTCCCCTTGGAAGGGGCCTGGCCCAGGTGCCAGGTTCGGCTGGTCGGCCAGCCTCCTTTGGAGAAAGCAGGCAAGCCGAGCCAGGCTTGCAGTGGCCCTGGCGTGACACCTGCCACCTCAGGCAGAGGGCCTCCCGCGTGCCCTCCATGGCGGGTTTCTCCCCGGAGCCGTGGCCTGGGCACTAGGAAGGCCGGGCCTCCCCGACTCCCGGGAGGAGGGGCTAGCCCAGTTGCGCCCTGACCCCCAAACCCTCTGGTGCCATCTGCCTGTCTCGGCACTTCTGACTCCACAGAGCCTTTCCTACATCTGGGCTGCCTGCCGTGGCAAAGTGCAGGCGTGGGGTGAGGCCATGGTTTTGTCTTTCCAGGAAAAAATGAGCCCCTGCCCGAAGCAGCAGGCCCAGGCAGAGCCTTGAGCTTGAAGCCCAGTAGGTCTGTGGCCCTCAGGGCCAGAGCCATGCTTTCAAGGCAGGGAAGCGGCCTGCAAGCTGAGTGGGAGTGGGGTAGGGGAGGGAGACAGCTGAAGCCGAGTCCAGAAGGGCGGCGATGGAAGAGCTGCAGCTGGGTCAGAGCCTGGAGGGAGGGCGGGGCCTTCACTGAGGACCCCCCCCCCAGGCCAGCCCTAGGCCCCGGCGGTCACGCATGCGCCCTTGGCCTGTGCGGTGTGTGGGGGGTTGAACCCAAGCCCGCAGGGCTCCTGGAGCGGCCAGAGAAAGAATGGCCCATGGAGAGGTAGGCGAGGTGGGCAGGGGGCGCCACCTTACTCTGCTCAGCTCCCTGAGGGAGAGAGAGAGAGACAGAGACAGAGAGAGAGATCCCTGAGCTCTGAGTCTCTGCCTCCACCGCTGGCTGGTGCCAACTCACGCGCCATCCCACTTCCAGCCATCACCCCCACGCCTGCCCCGGGGCCAGCCCCACCACAGACAGGCCGGTTGGTTCCTGCTCACCTCTGTGCCGTCCCTTCCCGACCTGACCCCAGTGCAGGGGATAAGCTTCAGACAAGTCTTTCCATGTCCCTCTGCATGACAATAGACTTCCTCCCCTCTCCCATTCCACAGGCCCACCCGGGACATCCACCTTTGTCATTAGCTCAGGAGAGGATGCAAGATGAGAATCTCTGCTATTGTGTGGGGAGACTCAGTTTCCCGGGTTTCCCCCATGGACACATGTTCTTCAGCTGGGTCTGATTTTCTCCAGACAAGCTGTCTTGGGAAGGATTTGGCCAGCCCTAAGAACCTGAAGGGAAAGGGCGGAGGGGGGTTCTCTCTCTGCCCCCGACAGCCCCGAGCTGGGTCGGTCCCTCAGACCTGGCCAGGGGCAGCCCATCCCCCGGCGCCCTTCCCCGGGGCATCCAAGGGCAGGCTCGGCGCCAGCCCCACCCCGCTCGCAACTGCCCGACCATCGTCCTCCCTCGGGGGGCCTGGGCAGGACAGGGACCCGGCTGTGGGAGGCCTCCAGATCTCAGGCCTGGCACACCGTTTACCAGGCTGCTTCCTCCTCTGACGGGGGCCCAGCACACGCCCCAGGAGACTTGGCAGCCGCCCCCAGGGCTCTAGCCTCTGGAACTCGTCCCCTTGGAAGGGGCCTGGCCCAGGTGCCAGGTTCGGCTGGTCGGCCAGCCTCCTTTGGAGAAAGCAGGCAAGCCGAGCCAGGCTTGCAGTGGCCCTGGCGTGACACCTGCCACCTCAGGCAGAGGGCCTCCCACGTGCCCTCCATGGCGGGTTTCTCCCCGGAGCCGTGGCCTGGGCACTAGGAAGGCCGGGCCTCCCCGACTCCCGGGAGGAGGGGCTAGCCCAGTTGCGCCCTGACCCCCAAACCCTCTGGTGCCATCTGCCTGTCTCGGCACTTCTGACTCCACAGAGCCTTTCCTACATCTGGGCTGCCTGCCGTGGCAAAGTGCAGGCGTGGGGTGAGGCCATGGTTTTGTCTTTCCAGGAAAAAATGAGCCCCTGGCCGAAGCAGCAGGCCCAGGCAGAGCCTTGAGCTTGAAGCCCAGTAGGTCTGTGGCCCTCAGGGCCAGAGCCATGCTTTCAAGGCAGGGAAGCGGCCTGCAAGCTGAGTGGGAGTGGGGGAGGGGAGGGAGACAGCTGAAGCCGAGTCCAGAAGGGCGGCGATGGAAGAGCTGCAGCTGGGTCAGAGCCTGGAGGGAGGGCGGTGCCTTCACTGAGGACCCCTCCCCCGAGGCCAGCCCTAGGCCCCGGCGGTCACGCATGCGCCCTTGGCCTGTGCGGTGTGTGGGGGTTTGAACCAAAGCCCGCAGGGCTCCCGGAGCGGCCAGAGAAAGAATGGCCCATGGAGAGGTAGGCGAGGTGGGCAGGGGGCGCCACCTTACTCTCCTCAGCTCCCTGAGGGAGAGAGAGAGAGACAGAGACAGAGAGAGAGAGATCCCTGACCTCTGAGTCTCTGCCTCCACAGCTGGCTGGTGCCAACTCACACGCCATCCCACTTCCAGCCATCACACCCACTCCTGCCTCTGGGCCAGCCCAACCACAGACAGGCCGGTTGGTTCCTGCTCACCTCTGTGCCGTCCCTTCCCGACCTGACCCCAGTGCAGGGGATAAGCTTCAGTCAAGTCTTTCCATGTCCCTCTGCATGACAATAGACTTCCTCCCCTCTCCCATTCCACAGGCCCACCCGGGACATCCACCTTTGTCATTAGCTCAGGAGAGGATGCAAGATGAGAATCTCTGCTATTGTGTGGGGAGACTCAGTTTCCCGGGTTTCCCCCATGGACACATGTTCTTCAGCTGGGTCTGATTTTCTCCAGACAAGCTGTCTTGGGAAGGATATGGCCAGCCCTAAGAACCTGAAGGGAAAGGGCGGAGGGGGGTTCTCTCTCTGCCCCCGACAGCCCCGAGCTGGGTCGGTCCCTCAGACCTGGCCAGGGGCAGCCCATCCCCCGGCGCCCTTCCCCGGGGCATCCAAGGGCAGGCTCGGCGCCAGCCCCACCCCGCTCGCCACTGCCCGACCATCGTCCTCCCTCGGGGGGCCTGGGCAGGACAGGGACCCGGCTGTGGGAGGCCTCCAGATCTCAGGCCTGGCACACCGTTTACCAGGCTGCTTCCTCCTCTGACGGGGGCCCAGCACACGCCCCAGGAGACTTGGCAGCCGCCCCCAGGGCTCTAGCCTCTGGAACTCGTCCCCTTGGAAGGGGCCTGGCCCAGGTGCCAGGTTCGGCTGGTCGGCCAGCCTCCTTTGGAGAAAGCAGGCAAGCCGAGCCAGGCTTGCAGTGGCCCTGGCGTGACACCTGCCACCTCAGGCAGAGGGCCTCCCGCGTGCCCTCCATGGCGGGTTTCTCCCCGGAGCCGTGGCCTGGGCACTAGGAAGGCCGGGCCTCCCCGACTCCCGGGAGGAGGGGCTAGCCCAGTTGCGCCCTGACCCCCAAACCCTCTGGTGCCATCTGCCTGTCTCGGCACTTCTGACTCCACAGAGCCTTTCCTACATCTGGGCTGCCTGCCGTGGCAAAGTGCAGGCGTGGGGTGAGGCCATGGTTTTGTCTTTCCAGGAAAAAATGAGCCCCTGCCCGAAGCAGCAGGCCCAGGCAGAGCCTTGAGCTTGAAGCCCAGTAGGTCTGTGGCCCTCAGGGCCAGAGCCATGCTTTCAAGGCAGGGAAGCGGCCTGCAAGCTGAGTGGGAGTGGGGGAGGGGAGGGAGACAGCTGAAGCTGAGTCCAGTAGGGCGGCGATGGAAGAGCTGCAGCTGGGTCAGAGGCTGGAGGGAGGGCGGGGCCTTCACTGAGGACCACCACCCCCCCCCGAGGCCAGCCCTAGGCCCCGCCGGTCACGCATGCGCCCTTTGCCTGTGCGGTGTGTGTGGGGTTGAACCCAAGCCCGCAGGGCTCCCGGAGCGAGCGGCCAGGGAAAGAAGGGCCCATGGAGAGGTAGGCGAGGTGGGCAGGGGGCGCCACCTTACTCTCCTCAGCTCCCTGAGGGAGAGAGAGAGAGACAGAGACAGAGAGAGAGATCCCTGACCTCTGAGTCTCTGCCTCCACCGCTGGCTGGTGCCAACTCACGCGCCATCCCACTTCCAGCCATCACCCCCACGCCTGCCCCGGGGCCAGCCCCACCACAGAGAGGCCGGTTTGTTCCTGCTCACCTCTGTGCCTTCCCTTCCCGACCTGACCCCAGTGCAGGGGATAAGCTTCAGACAAGTCTTTCCATGTCCCTCTGCATGACAATAGACTTCCTCCCCTCTCCCATTCCACAGGCCCACCCGGGACATCCACCTTTGTCATTAGCTCAGGAGAGGATGCAAGATGAGAATCTCTGCTATTGTGTGGGGAGACTCAGTTTCCCGGGTTTCCCCCATGGACACATGTTCTTCAGCTGGGTCTGATTTTCTCCAGACAAGCTGTCTTGGGAAGGATTTGGCCAGCCCTAAGAACCTGAAGGGAAAGGGCGGAGGGGGGTTCTCTCTCTGCCCCCGACAGCCCCGAGCTGGGTCGGTCCCTCAGACCCGGCCAGGGGCATTCCATCCACCTGCGCACTTCCCCGGGGCATTCAAGGGCAGGCTCGGCGCCAGCCCCACCCCGCTCGCCACTGCCCGACCATCGTCCTCCCTCGGGGGGCCTGGGCAGGACAGGGACCCGGCTGTGGGAGGCCTCCAGATCTCAGGCCTGGCACACCGTTTACCAGGCTGCTTCCTCCTCTGACGGGGGCCCAGCACACGCCCCAGGAGACTTGGCAGCCGCCCCCAGGGCTCTATCCTCTGGAACTCGTCCCCTTGGAAGGGGCCTGGCCCAGGTGCCAGGTTCGGCTGGTCGGCCAGCCTCCTTTGGAGAAAGCAGGCAAGCCGAGCCAGGCTTGCAGTGGCCCTGGCGTGACACCTGCCACCTCAGGCAGAGGGCCTCCCGCGTGCCCTCCATGGCGGGTTTCTCCCCGGAGCCGTGGCCTGGGCACTAGGAAGGCCGGGCCTCCCCGACTCCCGGGAGGAGGGGCTAGCCCAGTTGCGCCCTGGCCCCCAAACCCTCTGGTGCCATCTGCCTGTCTCGGCACTTCTGACTCCACAGAGCCTTTCCTACATCTGGGCTGCCTGCCGTGGCAAAGTGCAGGCGTGGGGTGAGGCCATGGTTTTGTCTTTCCAGGAAAAAATGAGCCCCTGGCCGAAGCAGCAGGCCCAGGCAGAGCCTTGAGCTTGAAGCCCAGTAGGTCTGTGGCCCTCAGGGCCAGAGCCATGCTTTCAAGGCAGGGAAGCGGCCTGCAAGCTGAGTGGGAGTGGGGGAGGGGAGGGAGACAGCTGAAGCCGAGTCCAGAAGGGCGGCGATGGAAGAGCTGCAGCTGGGTCAGAGCCAGGAGGGAGGGCGGGGCCTTCACTTAGGACCCCCCCCCCGAGGCCAGCCCTAGGCCCCGGTGGTCACGCATGCGCCCTTGGCCTGTGCGGTGTGTGGGGGGTTGAACCCAAGCCCGCAGGGCTCCCGGAGCGGCCAGAGAAAGAAGGGCCCATGGAGAGGTAGGCGAGGTGGGCAGGGGGCGCCACCTTACTCTCCTCAGCTCCCTGAGGGAGAGAGAGAGAGACAGAGACAGAGAGAGAGATCCCTGACCTCTGAGTCTCTGCCTCCACCGCTGGCTGGTGCCAACTCACGCGCCATCCCACTTCCAGCCATCACCCCCACGCCTGCCCTGGGGCCAGCCCCACCACAGACAGACCGGTAGGTTCCTGCTCACCTCTGTGCCGTCCCTTCCCGACCTGACCCCAGTGCAGGGGATAAGCTTCAGACAAGTCTTTCCATGTCCCTCTGCATGACAATAGACTTCCTCCCCTCTCCCATTCCACAGGCCCACCCGGGACATCCACCTTTGTCATTAGCTCAGGAGAGGATGCAAGATGAGAATCTCTGCTATTGTGTGGGGAGACTCAGTTTCCCGGGTTTCCCCCATGGACACATGTTCTTCAGCTGGGTCTGATTTTCTCCAGACAAGCTGTCTTGGGAAGGATTTGGCCAGCCCTAAGAACCTGAAGGGAAAGGGCGGAGGGGGGTTCTCTCTCTGCCCCCGACAGCCCCGAGCTGGGTCGGTCCCTCAGACCTGGCCAGGGGCAGCCCATCCCCCGGCGCCCTTCCCCGGGGCATCCAAGGGCAGGCTCGGCGCCAGCCCCACCCCGCTCGCAACTGCCCGACCATCGTCCTCCCTCGGGGGGCCTGGGCAGGACAGGGACCCGGCTGTGGGAGGCCTCCAGATCTCAGGCCTGGCACACCGTTTACCAGGCTGCTTCCTCCTCTGACGGGGGCCCAGCACACGCCCCAGGAGACTTGGCAGCCGCCCCCAGGGCTCTAGCCTCTGGAACTCGTCCCCTTGGAAGGGGCCTGGCCCAGGTGCCAGGTTCGGCTGGTCGGCCAGCCTCCTTTGGAGAAAGCAGGCAAGCCGAGCCAGGCTTGCAGTGGCCCTGGCGTGACACCTGCCACCTCAGGCAGAGGGCCTCCCACGTGCCCTCCATGGCGGGTTTCTCCCCGGAGCCGTGGCCTGGGCACTAGGAAGGCCGGGCCTCCCCGACTCCCGGGAGGAGGGGCTAGCCCAGTTGCGCCCTGACCCCCAAACCCTCTGGTGCCATCTGCCTGTCTCGGCACTTCTGACTCCACAGAGCCTTTCCTACATCTGGGCTGCCTGCCGTGGCAAAGTGCAGGCGTGGGGTGAGGCCATGGTTTTGTCTTTCCAGGAAAAAATGAGCCCCTGGCCGAAGCAGCAGGCCCAGGCAGAGCCTTGAGCTTGAAGCCCAGTAGGTCTGTGGCCCTCAGGGCCAGAGCCATGCTTTCAAGGCAGGGAAGCGGCCTGCAAGCTGAGTGGGAGTGGGGGAGGGGAGGGAGACAGCTGAAGCCGAGTCCAGAAGGGCGGCGATGGAAGAGCTGCAGCTGGGTCAGAGCCTGGAGGGAGGGCGGTGCCTTCACTGAGGACCCCTCCCCCGAGGCCAGCCCTAGGCCCCGGCGGTCACGCATGCGCCCTTGGCCTGTGCGGTGTGTGGGG